>NW_027315723.1:46813990-46941490 GCF_026437365.1 Eucyclogobius newberryi
TCTGGCTATATACATGGAAGCAATGCAGTAGTTGTAGTAGTGCACAGGCAAAGCTACTGCACTTATATATTATTGATATATATGATGAAATTCACTACAGTGATTACCCTACTGATCAATTGTGTGAAATTTCTGAGAGCCTGTGTCCAAGTGTTTACTAAAATGGTACACATTATAACTTATTTGTGCTTATAATTGTATTGTTGTGCACAAATGTACGCAACAGTGCTAACTCCAAGACACATTTCTTCAAACATGTCAAATGAAGTGTAAATGTGTCATATAATTCTGCCTAAAGATTATGAAATAGGACTTGGTGATTACCACCATATTCCTCACCCGAGGTCCAAGGGGGAAGGGGGGGCCCACTTTTTTGTCCCAGGCCCAGCTGGTAATGATGGATGATACCACAATTTTTGCTATCAATACAATACCAAGTACTTTGGAGGTATTTTTTTCAATACTGATAATCGATACTGGTCAAACCTTATGTTTGAAGGTATTTCAATAAATAAAAAAAAGTTTCAAATAGGCTCTAAAGGACAGATTAAACACCTGACACAGATGGATCAGTCTTCAGTCTCATCAATATGCAGCGTTTGTGTTTTTGATGCAAAAGAATGAAGAAATGGACTGTATATGTCTAAAATGAATGCCTAGTCTTATCATTTAAGATAAGATAAGATATTCCTTTATTGATTTGCATATTCTAATTATATAAAATTTGCAGAGCAGTATCGATACCATATTTTACTTCAATCAATACTTCAATACCGATACTCTCATCCCTACCAGCCAGTCAGAGCGCTTACACTGACCACAATATCGGTCATACAGAAGAGTTATTAGACCTTCTTCATGCAGCAGAGTGACTAAGAATATGTGTTTGTAGAAGAGTTCAGAGTTGTTCAGTTATGACTTAAGCGCTGTGTGATGGAAATATAATCCTTGTCTTGAGCAAAGCAGTAGTAAATCAGAAACTAAACTTGACAAGACAATAAACATATTTCCCGCAATAGAACAGCCTATTTTGGACCATTACATGAAATGCAGCGGACACCAAGGAGACGAGGATGTGAGTTAGTCTGATGGTTAAGTCAGGATGGGCCGAGAGGTCAGAAGCTTCAAAGTTAATTGCTAGTTTAGTGTTGCTGTTTTTACCTCTGCCTTAAATGAGACGTGAATTGTGGAGCTGTTGATCAGTTAAAACACTGATGCAACTGAGAGACACAGGAGTGAGTGGGAGAAAGCAGGGGAGAGAGGAGGGGGAGTTAGCAGTGAGAGCAGTGGAGAAACTAGGGGGAACAGCAGGGGAGAGAGGTGGGGAGAGAGCAGGGGATAGAGGAGGGGATAGAGCAGTGAGAGCAGTGGAGAGAGGTGAGGAGAGAGCAGGGGAGAGAGGAGGAAAGGAGTGCATGCAACAGAAGAAAGCAGAAACAACTGAAAAGATTGTGTGAGCGTGCATGTGTGTGTGTGTGTGTGTGTGTGTGTGTGTGTGTGCGTGCGTGCGTGCGTGCGTGTGTGTGTGCGTGCGTGCGTGTGCGCGTGTGCGTGTGAGCGTGTGTGTCTGTGTGTGTGTGTGTGTGTGTGTGTGTGTGTGTGTGTGCGTGCGTGCGTGCGTGCGTGTGTGTGTGTGTGTGTGCATGTGCGTGTGTGTGTGTGTGTGTGCATGAGTGGACAGGTCTACAGGGCTGCACATGCGTGAGAAGGTGCTAGAAAAGGCCCAGCCAGTTCTATTCTGGCCCACCCAAAATGTTAATCCTGGCACAGCTACTGTTATTCCTCCATTTCCTCTCCAAGCGCTGAAATGTAAATTAGGCTAATTAACATATGAAACAGCTGACACGTTGTACACAGCTTCCCCTGCGCCTCCTGCAGGCTTTAACTGGGAGTGTGACACATTTTCATCTCACATCACAACTTGCAGTGCCAAAATATGCTAACGCTAATGAGCGAGTTAGCTTCAGAATTAGTTTATTGGGCCCTATTCACAATGCAAGGTCAGAAATTCACGATAATGAGCTCATTTTTAAAAATAAAAGATGGAGAACACGGACATCCAGTGTTATTTTGTTAGAATATTGTTGTTTTTAAATGTACATTTAAGGAGTTTAAGGAGTTACAAGGAGTACTCAAGTTAAAATATTTGGTTTATTTCTTATCTCTGGATTTTTGGGGGGAAACTATAAAGGTCTTACCCTTTTTTTGGTTACACTGTGGTAGGAAATTCATACAATAGACGTTTTGTGAAAAAATTAAGCTTTCCAACACGCATGTCTCTGTTGCATAAAACATGATTTCTTGTGACTGTCAACAAGAGCTTTTTATTCTTCTTCTTCTTCTGTCTAGCGTCCACCATACTAAACAAGCAATCTATCTTCCCTTTCAGATGCTGACCACACTCAAGGCCCTATCGACGGAAGCCTATATGCCCGGATCCGCAAAAAAGACTCCCTGGAGGGGGTCGTCACCATTAACGGTCTCCCAGTCCACGAAAATCCTCTGACCAATGCAGAAACATCCCTCCAGACCACCAACCATTCCCTCCAAACAACTGACCAAACCCTCCCTGTCACCGGCCCCACTGCCCTTCCCGCTGTCGACCACACCCTCTCAGTGAGCAGCGACTCCGGCAACTCCACAGCCTCCATCAAAACCGACCGCACCGATGAGCACAGCCAGTCCCTGCAGGGTGGGGTGAGCGTTAACAACCCACCAGTAACCCACCCGCCGCTTAGTCCACAAGAGAAGAGAGAACTTGACCAGCTTCTGAGCGGACTCGAACCTCCGAACCAACGTCAAGCCTACCTATCAACATCTACCAGCCCGGGAGGTGGGGTGAGGCATCTTGTTCCAGCACAGGTGCATGTCAACGGGGGACATAACAGAGCAATCAGTGCGCCCACGGAAGAACGGGAGACGGATATTCTTGATGACGAATTGCCGAACAGTCAAGAAGGCAATAGTGTGGACAGCTTAGGGACAATTTCTTCTTTAGACGGTCAAGCTACTCCAGCAGATCTTTACTACCAATCGCAAACGCCGGTCAGCCAAAACGACGGGCCATACCTTGAGAGAGGGAGTGAGAAATTGACTGAGATGCCTGTATACGGATCAAGAACGCCTACCACAATGCAAGAGCATGGTGTTGACTCACCATCGCCACAGGGAGGATATAACAGCTACCAGAATGGGAATGGAATGTACCGCTCGCAGTCCTTTGGGAACCAGGCTGGCAGCAGTCCGGAGACCAACCCCAAACTGATGCCAAGGGCCCCAGAGAGGAGCACGAGCAGCAGAGAGGCGGTTCAAAGAGGTCTCAACAACTGGCACCAGTACAGTCTCCCTGATGATCCATTTGGTCCTCCTCTGCAGTCCACCCACAGCCTCCCACATTTCCCGACCTCAGCCTCCCAGCGGGACATCGAGCAGTCCATCGAAGCCCTAAACATGCTAATGCTAGATCTAGACCCGATCAACTCCCACATGTCCAAGTCCCACAGTGCGCCAACGGGGGAGAACAACCTCAGTGCATCCAAGGTTCCTTTCTCCCAAACCTTGGCAAGACCGTCATACCAGGCAGACTCCGCAATCCACGGATACAATAATTCTGATTCAGTCAACAGCGCCTTCCATCAACCCCAGCAGTCACCTGGAAGGGTTTCTGCAATCCCTAACCCGAGTCCAATCATGGATTCACCCGCTTTCTCCCCGCAGCGTCCGAATACTGGCTACCAAAACACCACCCCTTCACAAACCCCTGAATCCTACATCCATTCTCGGCAAGCAACACCCCACTACTCCGAACAGTCTAATTTCAACCAGCAGAAATCTATGAATTCGTACCAGGGAGGACCGGAGTCACACTCCCCGGACCTCCTGGGTTCATCGCCATACCCAGGCTACAGTGCCTCTTCCTCCCCCATCCCAGCAAACACGCCCCAGCCCAAGGAAACTTCCTCTACGTCTTTGGCCAGAGAGCAGGATCCCGAGGAAGAGCTCAACCTCGAAGGCCTGGTGGCTCATAGAATTGCAGGTAAAACTAAAGTATTTTTTTATCGTAATGAAGAACTGCTTCTACCCGTCTTAGTTTTTGGCAGGGTGATATCGCTGCTATACCATCGGCAGGTGAATGTCAATTTTTCACTTCTTGTATGTGAATAATACAACAGATTATTAGACCACTTGCTAAATGTTATACCCTCTCACAGCTCACAAATGCACAGGATTTACGCAAAAATCATTGGGTAACGCTTTAAAATCAGGTTCTTTAGTAAGCTCTATATAAGATAAACAATAAGCACTAGTTATTTGTTCATGCAGTTATAAGGCATTTACTAGTATTTGTAGATCACTTATAATAACTTGTTAATAAGCCAACAAAAACAACAAAAACATGTATGTTATTAAACATTTACAAAATGTTTTGCAGAGCATTAAAGCTTACCAAACTATTTTCAACAACTAAGTGCTTATAAACAAATAAATAGTGCTTATTAACTTATTTTAAAGCGTAACTAATTATTGTTTTTGCATGCATTTTTTTTTTTTGTTGTGGACGTTTTACTTCTTTTTTTTAAGTATGTCATTTGTTAACACATTTTTTTATCCATTCAAATCATATCCTTTACTTTTTTTTTTTCATTATTCTCACCTTTATTTTCTTTTCACTATGTCATTCTATGGCTTTCTACTCTGCACTCTGTCCATCTCTGCATACCTCCTTCCGCTTCACCTCCACACACACCCTGACCTGCTCCTGCCCCTGCCCAGAGTACAACGCTCGAATCCAGGGCATCAGTGAGAGCATCACCCCTCAGTCTGACCGCCTCCGCTCCTATTCCTTTTCTGGTTTGTCCTTTTTCAACTCACTTTTCTGTTCTTCCTTTTGATATTTTTTACACATTTTACCATGCATCTTTAACTTTAACATTATTCTCAGTGTTTATTGTTCACTTTATTAGTAATGGGTCAATGAGATCAAGGAGGAAAAAATTTGACCTCGAAAAAATTAAACAAATTTATTCTAAAGTATATTCTAAAGTATAATCCTGAATCTGTATAAACCTCCAAGAAATGTTAATCTCATTTTGTGAAATCTTTGAACACTTTTCATTGCAGGTGTTCTCTTTATGTTCAGGCGACCAAAACCAAAAAACAATAAATACAGATGATGAGTAATACTCTAATCTCAACATTTTAACAGTTCTAGATATTATTTGGTTACATTGAAAGTAAAAGAAACACAATGATTAAAATATGCAATATCATGATTGATTTTAGTTTAAACAACTTTTATTTTTTCAATGTTTTTGGCGCAAAGTGCTACAGAACAGTAAAACAGCCATGACCACTATTACTTTGAGCCAAACATTAAGAAATAATTCACTTTATTCAGAAACACATTGCAAAACTGAATGTCAAACATAGACAGTCACACTGAAGTTGTAATTGTGCTACCGGTATATATGTATATATTTTTTTCATAAAGTCCTTTTAGTAGAGCATGATAAGCTAATTTGACATTCAATAGTGAATATCATTGAGCCACTTGTCCAGTAGATTATATCACAGTTTGTTTTGGATTCATTTAGGAGTCAGATCGAGAGGGATGACCCCAGAAGTGACGCAGGAGACAGGCCGTCGTCGGACCACTAGCGAGGGCCAGTACCAGAGCAGCCTTGAAAACCGCTCCGGCGTGAGTTCCCCCGATTTTGCGCATAACTTAGCGCTTAATCCTGGAGGAAGACCGAGAGAAGTAAGTATAATAAGCCCTAACCCTGGAATCTGTTTTGCACCAAGCTTCTTTGAATTTACACCGCCCTCTGCTAATATTGACAACCCTGGTCTAATCAACGATGAAGAAGTTAGCTATGTGGTAGTTTTGGAGATTTCGCACAGAATTGGGCCACATCTTATTCACAAAAAATAAAATGTACATTTACAGGTGTGCAATTTTGGATTTATCGGTTTATATATAAGAAAATAGTGACTATGTATTTATTTAATTGTTAATTAATATATTATGTTTTAATATATATTATGTTTTAATATCAGTTTATAAGAGTTTTTTTTTTTTTGGAGTGGCTACAAAACATTTTAGAACACTACAGTACATCTGTCATTTGGACTCTTCTTTTTTCCAAAGAAGTTACAACTAAGTAAACCACTGTTTGGAGTATGTTAATAGATCATATTTGGTTCTTTCAGGGCCCTATGCACAGCTACCGTGAGGCGTTCGAGGACCATGAGAGCAGCGGCAGTCCCACATTCAGAGGCGGTGGTGAGAGCTCCCCCCTGACCCCATGCTTCCCCGTGTCACCACAGACTCCTTACTTCAACATGTGTAGGTCCAACACACTGTAGAGAAAGAGTTAAACAAAGCACTTTGGATCTGTTGTTAATTACTGTACACATAATTAGTAGCACACAAAAAACATATCAGGAGCTGAAAACGTGTCAGTCTTTACAATGCTGTGCCTTGCTGCGCTATTTTTGGCTCGCTCGCGCCCCCTGGTAGGCAGAAAGTGTGCGCAGCAGGCAAGAGCGAGGTCTGTTTTGGATTTCATCTGCCTTTTTATGGACGACATTTTTGTTGATTTTGTTTTATACAATGGAGCATGTCACCTACACTTTGTTTCTAGAACTGTGCCAAAAAAGGTTGGAAGAAACAACTTAAACTTAAATGAGAGCAGATAAAAACAGCTCCACATCACCCTGATCTATGGCCAGTGCCACGGCAATTATTGTTGTAAGTAAACCTAGAACAGGCTAAAACATGTGGACCGTGGAACTGTGAGGACAAGGCCTGTATAAAAGCAGTCGTTTAATGTGAAGTGGAGCAGAGCCTGCTGCCACCGCCATTAGACGAGAGACGCAGCTTCTTCAGTGAATTTCAAACATCTACTACACCTGACTTACACTGTATTACGCAAGTGCTTGTAAGTGCTTAGTATGTTTTAATAGTTCAGTTTTGGGGCATTGTTGATTGATAGAGTGAATTTGAGAGTTAAAACGTCCCTGAAATGTTCTAAAACGTTTTCCCAAGTCCCTGATGTTTTTGCCCTCAACCATAATTGAAAAAAACATTAGATAGTGACCTACAGTTTATACCGTTTATTAGATCCACAGATAGCATTTCTTGGTGTAGTGGTTTCTGCCTACCACCAGGCTGTGATCGCTCGTATGACAGGGGACTTTGTTGGCCTCTTTATAGTGGCAAACTCATACATTGTAATCTTGCTGAATGGACAGTGGAATAAACTCTTTTGTGCATTGGGGGCAGTAGTATGTATAATATATTGCTGAAGGTCTTGCTGAAATAATTCCTATCAATCCTTTTGTTGGGAAAAATTTATTATGCATTGTTTTTATCCATAATTAAAGCTGGGGTACCTAATTTTCGCACAGCAAAATCAGAAGAAAGTATTTAAATAAACCAGTGTCTCACTCATACAATTGTTTTGGTACATTGTTAACATCCACAAGCATTGATTTTCAGGTGCGGGCTCGGCTTTTTAACAGCTTTCAGCTTTAACTCGTGCCGACGGACCCAAACACAGCCAACCAGGCCGTTGCTTTCAGCTCTTATTTCTGGGTTGAGGAAACATTTATTATTAGGGGCAGGCAGCCCACAGCTGCCTCATTGTTGTCATAAAGTGCTCTTTGGGGGACAAAAAAAAATTGTGCATTTACAAAAAAATACTAAAGCCACTACCCCAGCGTTAAATGTTTTTTGCTCATCTGGAGCTTTTTGAAAGCAGGAGACAAGTTGTACTCTACATTACTTTGTTATAGATGCAAAATAGAAACTTTTCAAAATAGAAAATTTCTCCATTTAAACTTGGTAATGAGGGACAATGGGCCTCATTCATGAATCGTTCTGACGCACACATTTGTTCTTACGGCCTTCTAGCGAAGGTTTTTGGCATTCACAAAATGTTCTTCTGGAGCACTCTTACGCACAGACATTCTGCTGTCTTAGAATATTATCACTCTTGTATTTCGAACCAAAAGTTCAAATTCCCATATAATTGTTAGTTTTATTTATTTAAAATGATAAAAGGTATGATCAGGCATGATATAGAGCATGTCACCCCCCCA
This sequence comes from Eucyclogobius newberryi, assembly GCF_026437365.1. NCBI lineage: Eukaryota > Metazoa > Chordata > Actinopteri > Gobiiformes > Gobiidae > Eucyclogobius > Eucyclogobius newberryi. Next base: position 46,822,094 of record NW_027315723.1, read on the forward strand.
GACCCAGCCAGAGCGCACTTGTCCCCCTGATCCACCATCACCCGTGTGGCCACGGAGACTGTGGATTGCATAAAACACGCTAAAACCTCTTGGTTTATTTTGTGGACTTAAATATGCTTCCATGAGTGTGCTCGTGTGTGTCTGAACATTTCTAATGCTGCTGAGCTTGTAAAACAGTGATAGTCTGTAGACTTCCTCGTTCCCTTTTTTCTCCTCGCTCCATCTCAGTGTCATGTGTCCTGTGGAGGTTTAGAGTGTGTTTCTTAGCAAATACATTTTACATATGTAAAAAATCATGTAAATGAGTGACGTTGTTGCATGCTCCTGAATTTGGCGCAACTCTCATTTAAGTTTATTTATGAAGCACAATTAGTACACGAAGAAAAAAATCTTCACTTATCAGAAAACATGCAGTAAAATCACAATACAAACAGACAAAAAAATGAATATGAAATGTACAAGTGTTCTTTTAATGTACATTTTATATTCATGTTTTTGTGCAAGAGTTGTTAGTCTAGATTTGAACATTGTCAGAGTAGAAACCTGTCTGTAATAAGCTACAATTTGAATTTTGATGGTTTAATTCACAGGGAAAAAAAAGCTCAGTTTCCCCCCCAACTTCTGCCACTCAACCACCGCTTTGCATTGGTGGACTCTCACCATTGGTGGTCTTGTGAAAAACAATTACCTGAACAAAATCTTTAAATTATATAGAATTCTTCGTTGCTGTGGGTAGTTGTTGATTTTAGTTTTAGTCAATGCTCAAAGAGAACGGAAAACTATGATCTTACAATATCTTGCCACACAGTACTGACTATTGCAACTGAACATTAACTGTAGCCTACATTGTTTTAATAGCAGATAAAATGTAGTTTCTCCTTACAGTCATGTGATTCCCACACACTCCCATTGGAGACCAGTGCTCCACAGGCTAGATTCTCCTCTGGACACTGCACCTTACCCCCAGGACCCCAGGCCTCAAATTCCCCTTGGTGTCCATCCACCCAGAACCAGTGTCCGGACAGAAAGCGCTGACCCATCCACACGTGTTCCGTCGAGACGTCTTTATTCAGCTCATTCTGGATCAGCATCATTTCTGTCTCTGAAGAGATGGAGGCCAGATCTTTGAAGTGCGTTCTACAGTGTATTAATGCTTCCTCCCAGGTCTTCTCCTCCCTCACCACATGCACACTGTAGCAGAAAAAGGAACCATCAAAACCGGAGGATGCATCATGCCAGCGATAGTTTTTCATGAGTCCATAACGTTGAGCGATATCCGATAGATCAGGCTGACCAGCATCCCAATAGAACCATTTCACTTCTCCTCCTCCGGACCACATCCACTTATCTAGATCGGTCGTGTTCCTCAGTAAGCCAAACCAGCTAAATCCAGAATAATTCCCGGCCAGTTCTTGCAGCAGATTCATATCTGATTGGTCATTGACAGGTGCTAGGTCTGTGAATTTGTCAACGCAGTGTGAATGAGCAGCAAACCAGTTTCCTCTCTTTTGGACATAAACATACTTTGTTAGCGTTGCAGATATTGTTCCCAGAAGCAAAAGGAGTTGGAAGCTCAGACCCATGGTTGTATGTGATCTCTATTCAAGATTAGAGTGGAACTAGATTTGAGTTAAATCAAATGAGCTGCTTTGGGAATGTTTGCATATGGGCAGACGCTCTCCGTCACAAAAGTTTAAATGGCGTTTTTTTTCTATAATGAAGCCTATTACATTTACTTGAGAATATAGCAAAACAAAATCACGTACATTATGTCTACTTTATTTTTCATATTTTACTATGAAGTACATTGGATTCTTATTAGTGCATTTCTTTCTCATGTTAAATCAGAAAATACATTAACTTTTTCTCAAGTGTATGCTGAGCTTCATGTGAAAGCCAGCAAAACAAGGAAAGAGTTGCTTTTAAGGACTTAACATCACACTTCGGTCAAACAAATAGATTAATTTAGCCCATGCCCTGGTACCATAAGTACCTTAGATGTTAGTAAAATTTCACAATGAAATGACATATGACAATTTCTAAACATTTCAACACAAAATCTGTACAAAACATGCAACCTATTGCAGATTTAATGGTCACTTATACTTATTTGCGTAGGCCAAGACCCACAGCAACAAGTGGGGGAAAATGTGACTATGAAATCGGATGGAGATTAAATACAATGCCTCACAAACAACGCATTTGCTTTGGCATTGTTTCATGTTGTGCTTCATAATACATCCACATACAGTCACCGTCTGCAACGTCAGCATGAAGCCAAGCGTATAATATGTAAATTCAACATAAGACAGTAAGGTAAAACCAAAAATAGTCAAAGTAAAATGTTTTGTGTGCACAGATGTTGCGCTGATACCACCAACATGAAGAGTGCAGCAGTTTAACAATCGCCTATAAGGATCCAAAATCGAGTCACACTTCACCCTAGTCGGGGTGATGCAAACCTGGGCAAACATCACTTGTAGTGTGTTCCGGGCTTTACATCTCCCTTTAATCCAAAGGAATGTGTTCAGTCATATGTTTAAGTTAAAACACAAGACTTGGGCTGAAGTGTCCAAAAGTTGTTGAACATTTTGTGTTGAAAAATGAATAATAGTATCGAACTTCCAGTTATGGTTCAGACTGACTTGTCGCACTGCTACCCACTGTTGTCGATATTTTCTTTTCATATCTCATTTTCAGGACAAAACTGACTTCCCCATAAGCTGGATGTTAAAACAAGATCAAGGTCTAATAACAGCCAAGTTGGTGTATACCATATTCCAGTCATTTTGAGCCATCTGCCAGGTAAATCTTAGCCATTAGAAGAACTTATTTGCAGAATAAAGGCGTTATCATCTTTAGAAAATGAATGGATAGCTGGATAACATCCATGGCTAAAAAGGGCAATCTGTGCAGTGAAACGATAAGCTTCCGGATGTGAGTCTGTCTAATTAAAATTTTGTTATCTAGCATTTGCATAACCTTTTTAAACAATTCAGTAATTCATTTTCTACCACTAGTTCCCATTAGGGTTAGTGTGACTGTAGCCATCCCAGTGACTCTGGGCCTTAGGTGGGGTACTTTTTAAACAATGTATTGTGTTGAACCTGAGAGCTTATATTTGGTTAAAACCCCTTGTGTACTTATAGAATAAACCGAATCCATAAATGGTCTATATTAAGAGCTATATTTATTTGCGATAAAACTTTTCAATAACTTTTTTTTTTTCAAATTTTAGTGCAATCAATTTTTGCAAGGCTCAACACTAATACGCATAAGGTATATGGATTTAACCTCACATCAGTCAAAGTAGAATGTCCATATGACTTTATTTTATTGCAGTAGTTAGAGTCAATTTGTTTGTTGAAGAGCTGCTACTTTTGCATATGCAGTATGCCACACGCACAAAGAAGAGTGCATTTTAATCATTTGAAAAGGAAAAACTTTTTGCAAACAGCATCACTTTTGAATAATAATCATTTTTTGCTTTTTTGCAAACTTTGCTTCCAAAACTATAGAGAGTGCATTTTAATCAACACAATGTCATAATGCAATCCTTAGTAAATCATATAACAAACAACAATAATATAAGGTATTCAAATATATAGTATAAGAATCTGCTGTTGAATGAAAACAATCAAATGAAATTATAGCTTCTATGCAACTTTGGGGTATGATGAGTGTAACATTTTCCTATTAACATTAAATATGTTTTAATTGTGGCTATCATTGTAGGATAGCTTTTTGGAACTTGTGCTTGAATGTGTATTTGTCCTAGCTGAATCCAAATGCTCAAAAACATTCTACTCATGTGTGCACAATCGCAAGGCCATTTTATCTAACAATATCTTGTCTCGTCCCTAATCTCCACACATCTCTACTTGTCAAGCAAAAACAACACTTCAAACAAGACATCAGGTTAAGAACAGATAAAATGCCGTTTCTCCTGACAGTCATGAGCGTGCCACTGTTTGACTTTTCCACTGCTGAGTCCCAGTGCTCCACAGGCCAGATTCTGCTCCGGACAATCCGACTTAGCCCCGGGACCCCAGGCTTCATATTCCCCTTTGTGTCCATCAACCCAGAACCAGTGTCCGGACAGAAAGCGCAGACCCATCCACACGTGGTCAGTGGAGACGTCTTTATTCAGCTCATTCTGGATCAGCATCATCTCTGTCTCTGAAGAGATGGAGGCCAGATCTGTGTGTTGCTTTCTACAGTGTTCCAACGCTTCCTCCCAGGTCTTCTCCTCCCTCACCACACGCACATTGTAGCAGAAAAAGAAAGAGGCAATATAGATGGGCGCATCATGCCAGCGATAGTTGAGCAGAATCCCGTACTTTTCATTCGTCCAGCCTTGAGGTTGCCCGACGTCCTAGTAAAATGCAGTCACTTCTCCGCCTCCGGACCACATCCACTTGTCCGGATCACTGGTGTTCCTCATTAGTCCAAACCAGATGAAGCCAATATAATTGCCGGAGACTTGTTTAAGAAGGCTGGTGTCATACTCGCTAACGATAGGAGCCAGGTCGGTGTAGTGAGTACGGCAGTGTGTTAGCGCTTCATCCCAGAACGCGTATTCCCGAACAAAGACGTACATTCCAGTGGCCGTCGATATGACCAGCAGCAATAGAAAGAGATGAGAATGCATGGTTTTGGACTGCTCTGGACTGCTCCTGCATCGGAGTGCATGGAAATATATAACGCATATTCATATTTGCATAGGGAAGGACCCTTTCAAAATTCTATGTAAAACAAGTTGTAAAGCAGGTTGAAGTGTTGTATCATGCCTAAGCCCCCTTTTTGCAATTTACCACCCATAAACGACACAGAAATTAGTACTGCGTGAGCTTGGCAAGCCTCAATCCATATTTGAACTTGCATTCCAAAAATGAGAAAAATCACACTCGGACTTAATATGGACCCTTTTGACAGATGTTGGACTCAATGTGATGTAATTTCTTTTCATATGATTTATTTGAATGTATTTTCTTCTCTCTCTCTCTCTCTCTCTCTCTCTCTCTCTCTCTCTCTCTCTCGCTCTCTCTCTCTCTCTCTCTCTCTCTCTCCCTGTCTCTCTCGTACTAGTAGCAAAGAAAATACAACTTCTCATCACAGCTGGCCGCATTCCAAACTTTTATATCTGCAACTGTCTCCAATGTATTTGTCCCATCGCTCAGGAAAGATATCATTTGCAGAGCTGCGCAGCCTTTTAGCACAGGACAGCCAGGTTTACCCTCTGGTCCCCAGGCTTCATATTCCAGAGGCTGCCCGTCCACCCACAGCCAGTCTCCTGCCAAAAACCTCAGCCCAATCCACACACGTTCTGTAATTGAATATCCCAGTTCTCTTTGCATAAGTGTCAATTCTGTCTCAGATGCCACACTGGCCAGATCTTTGTGGTTCTTCCTGCAGTGATCGAGAGCCTCTTCCCAGGTCTTCCTCTCCCTCACAGCGTGGACTTTGTAGCAGAGGAAGGGAAAAAGCTTAGTTTTTTGTTCGTCATTCCAGTTCAGATCTGTGTAAACGTGTCCTTTGTCTTCTTTTTCTAAATAATTGTTAGGTTCCCCAGAGCTCCAGAAAGTTGTTTTAACTTCACCACCTCCGGACCATATCCATTTTGTATAATTAGTTGGGTCCCGCATCAATCCGATCCAATATTTTCCAACCACATTGTCCTTAATAAGAAGATTACGGTCATGCTCGTTGCTTATTGGAGCCAGGTCGGTGTAGTGGCTTCGGCAGTATGTTCGAGCTTCATCCCATGTCTTTTCTTGGTTCATGAAAATATATTTTCCATATATTGTAGAAACCACTTGAAGCAGCTGAAGCAGTGTAAGCACTCCTCCGTTTGAAGTCATGGCTGTCTTCTGGCAAAGATGAACCACAGCTCATATCTTAAATACATGAACCTGGTTTGCATAGGGAAGGACCCTTTCAAAACAAGTTGTAAAGCAGGTTGAAGTGTTGTATCATGCCTAAGCTCCCTTTTTGCAATTTACCACCCATAAACGACACAGAAATTAGTACTGCGTGAGCTTGGCAAGCCTCAACACAAATTTACCCTCTAACACCAGTCTCAAGTTCCTTTTGATGTTTTCTTGAAATTTGTAGCAGCCTATTTGTACCACTGTAATATTTATGCTTTTGTTAGAGTCAATAGAATTACTGTTGGTAGAGGTGGGAGTGTGTTCACCATTTGAAAATGAAAAGCCGCGTCACTCCTGAACATACTAAGTAGTGTTGTAGTGTCAATACAAATTTGAATGTTAACTATTTTATTTCAATCTTCATGAATTATAAAATGTTCAAAACTTGCAGTGCATAAGACACTTTTGTTTGTAAATATTTATCCCAGTTTTACAGTCAGCTGGCAGTGTGTGAAGATAAATAGTTAAAACATGTAAGTTGAAAATTATCAGAAGTAGAGTGGCTGAGGACAAAGCTAGGCTAAACCTAACTTTGAGCATTTAAAAAAATGTAAAGTTCAGCTCGGCATGAGCACAAGCAGTTTGAGTACTCTTGGGTGCAGTACCATGGAATGGCCACTAATGAATCTGTCTCACGGACAGAGGGGGAGTGTCTTATCCAGATAATATAATAAATCCATGGGGCGCATTCATCTTCAGGCGGCCAAACAATACAATTACGTAAACTATAATGGTGAAGGGTTGTCTTACCTTGCAATTTATTGAAGGGGGAACATTTTTTAAATTGCATATTTTATTTATCTCAGGAAACTTTTTATTGCAGTCCAACTTTTATTCACTTCATCAGCACTTTCTTGTAGCTACATTATATAACATACATATGCATTCAGATAAGAGACAGAACATTTACTATAAACCTATAAATAAAACATAAGATCACTCATTATTATCATTTGAAACAATTAGGCCTGTTGTCAGCAAAATTCTCATCTTGGTATGAGCTGACCATGTATCTGTACCAAACGTTGACTGACAAAACCACAAGATTACATGAGATCACACAGTTACAAATATTTAAGCCGAAAACGACTAGTAAAAGCAGCTTAAAAGCACAATTCACTCCCAATCTCAAGATAACACGCTACATTCTTTCCTACATCCTTTTGCTGCTGTGAATATATAAAATTATACAATCCTCCCAAAATAGATAGTCAACTAATAAAAAATGTGGTCGACCAAGAAACCACCGACTAAACAACAAAATTACAACAGCTCTAATTGCAATAATCTGTTTTCATTATTCATATTCCAGTAGCAAAGAAAATTTTACTTCTCATCACATCTATGAGCATCTACTGTATTTATTCCATGGATCAGGATAGAAGTTCCCACCACCTGCAGAACTGCGCAGCCTTTTAGCACAGGACACCCTGGTTTACCCCCGAGAGCCCAGGCCTTGTATTCCAGATGCTCCTCGTCCACCCACAGCCAGTGTCCTGCTGAAAACCTCAACCCGATCCACACATGTTCAGTAATCAGTGATTTGCTCAGTTCTATTTTTTATTAAGAATTAGCATTAATTTGGTCTGCAATGCCACAGTGGCCAGATCGTTGTGTTTCTTCCTGCAGTGATAAAGAACCTTGAGAACAAAACTCTTTCATTGCTTTAATTTCCTCACAATTAATTAGTGATCAATCTCCAACTTTATACAAATATGAGGACAAATGCAGCAGGCTGAATAGTGCAAGAATTACAAATAGACTAAAGCTGGATTTTTATGAATTTAAATGTGTATATTCTTAAGAGAGCAATTGCCTGTGTACTTCATTTTTAGTAATATTGTTTATGGTACCAACCTGATCCCCATAGCCAGTCCATATTTGAACTTGCATTCCAAAAATGAGAAAAATCACACTCGGACTTAATATGGACCCTTTTGACAGATTTTGGACTCAATGTGATTTAATTTCTTTTCATATGATTTATTTGAATGTATTTTCTTCTCTCTCTCTCTCTCTCTCTCTCTCTCTCTCTCTCTCTCTCTCTCTCTCTCTCTCTCTCTCTCTCTCTCTCTCTCTCTCTCTCTCTCTCTCTCTCTCTCTCTCTCTCTCTCTCTCTCGTACTAGTAGCAAAGAAAATACAACTTCTCATCACAGCTGGCCGCATTCCAAACTTTGATATCTGCAACTGGGACAAATACATCAGAGACCAATGTATTTGTCCCATCGCTCAGGAAAGATATCATTTGCAGAGCTGCGCAGCCTTTTAGCACAGGACAGCCAGGTTTACCCTCTGGTCCCCAGGCTTCATATTCCAGAGGCTGCCCGTCCACCCACAGCCAGTCTCCTGCCAAAAACTTCAGCCCAATCCACACACGTTCTGTAATTGAATATCCCAGTTCTCTTTGCATAAGTGTCAATTCTGTCTCAGATGCCACACTGGCCAGATCTTTGTGGTTCTTCCTGCAGTGATCGAGAGCCTCTTCCCAGGTCTTCCTCTCCCTCACAGCGTGGACTTTGTAGCAGAGGAAGGGAAAAAGCGTAGTTTTTTGTTCGTCATTCCAGTTCAAATCTGTGTAAACGTGTCCTTTGTCTTCTTTTTCTAAATAATTGTTAGGTTCCCCAGAGCTCCAGAAAGTTGTTTTAACTTCACCACCTCCGGACCATATCCATTTTGTATAATTAGTTGGGTCCCGCATCAATCCGATCCAATATTTTCCAACCACATTGTCCTTAATAAGAAGATTACGGTCATGCTCGTTGCTTATTGGAGCCAGGTCGGTGTAGTGGCTTCGGCAGTATGTTCGAGCTTCATCCCATGTCTTTGCTTGGTTCATGAAAATATATTTTCCATATATTGTAGAAAACACTTGAAGCAGCTGAAGCAGTGTAAGCACTCCTCCGTTTGAAGTCATGGCTGTCTTCTGGCAAAGATGAACCACAGCTCAATATCTTAAATACATGAACCTGGTTTGCATAGGGATGGTCACTAAATAAATGATTTTGGTTATAAAATTATAACAACATTTTGCATATCAAAGCATTCACACCTTTTCCTATTTTCCTTTTGTTCAAATAGAAGCAACAGGGAAGATGTTCTTTTATTTATTGATTTTGATTCCAATTTTGTCATTTTTGGCCCTCCATATAATTCATATCACTGATTTAAATGTGCCCAAAAAGACCGACATTTACAGTCCAGTGCAGGTAGTACATAATGCTAAAATAAACAAGAACGCTAAAACCCGGATTAAAATCTGTAAAAACAAGTAGATTTCTGATATTGCTTATTCTGTGCAAATACTGACAGAAAACACAGATGTCGTGGGCTAATTTAAATGTTGGCTGACGTTCCGAGGTAAAACTTATCCTGTCTAAATAGGACTTTAAGGTGCGTTCACAGTTGTCATTGTTTGTCCCTGAATTGAGCCCATTCGATCCTGATGTGAACTTTGGTCCGGTTCTATTTTTTTTAGTCCTGATCTAGTCCTGGTTTAGTTTTGGATCCTGTTTCAGTCCCATTTTGATGTGGTGATGGTGCAAGTGTGAATGCAGTCATAGACTAGTTGCACTGGACTAAAAAAACACAGTTTGTAACTTGTACAATCTACTCATGTCCATAGGTAAAATCCTGCCCAATTAGGGCTCAGTTAAAACAACCATGATCCGAAAGTTTAAATCTTAGTCATTGCAAACTTTGACTTTGAATAACAGATAGAAACACACAGGGCCATTAGAACATAGTGCTAGCAGCAGTCTGTTATCATATAATGAAATATTTATTGACTGTTAAGTTACCTTTACATTTGCATTTGTTTTTTGATTGTAGTTTATTAAGCCTGTTAATCCAGGTGCCTTCTTTGGCAGTCATTGTTTTTAGAAACATTTTATTTGATGCTGTGCAAATTAGTATTGATTTAGAATTATTTAGGGGAGCTATAATAGTCTGTTGCTGTCAATTATAAAATGCAGCTTGACTCCATTGTTGTGAGCATTTCAAGTGCTGACATTCAAGTTGTTCATTCTTTACTTCTCATTGTATTGTATATCTTCAAACATTTTGAAGCTTCTGAGAATGTGTTCGTTGACGTCCTCACTTTGCAAGTCAACTTCTTTGCATGGACATTGGACAAAATCATTTCCATGAATTTTCTTACCCAGTGCTTGTTTCTTACCCACTGCTTGTTTCTTACCCAGAGACTCAAGCACCGTCGTAATGTGCTCTCTCCTTTAAGTTCCTGTTAGTAATTTACCTGCTTTTGATCTCTTGAACCAGTTGAAAGCTTTTTATGGAGGTTTTAGGACATGATGCGAGCAGGGAGTTACAGTAGTTGACTCTAGCTGTAACAAATGTATGGATACGTTTTTCAGCATCGATTTTAGGCCAGATTTGTTGCATTTTGCTATATTACGCCGATGAAAATAGGCTTTTTACAGGCTTGATTTAAATATGCTTTGAATGACAGGTCTTGGTCAAATAAGACCCAAAGATTTCTTTGAGTAAAATGGAGGCTAGTATATAGACATCAGAGAACATATGGCAAAACATTTAAATTATGTAAATAACTATGACGGTGAATGGTTGTCTTACCCTGCAATTAATGAGGAAAACATTTACTTTTTATTACAGTCCCACTTTTATTCACTTAGGTTACAGCAGTACTTGTTGTAGCTGCATTACATAACATACAAATGCATTCAGATAAGAGACTGAACATTTACTCTAAACTTATAAATAAAACACAAGATCACTCATTATTATCATTTGAAACAGAAAGCGACTAGAAAAAGGCAGATTAAAAACACAATTCACTCCCAAATCTCAAGATAATGCACTCCATGCGTCTCCATTTTGCTGTTGTGAATAAATAGAATTATATAATTCTCCCAAAATAGAGAGTCAATTAATACAAAATGTGGTCGACCAAGAAACCATCAACTAAACAACTAAAGGACTACATTTCTAATTACAATTATTTGTATTAATCATTATTCTAGTAGCAAAGACAATTTTACTTCTCATAAAAGCTCTGAGCATTTCAAACTTTGACATTTACAATTCTGTTTCCTCTATCTATCCCATGGATCAGGATGCAGAACTGCGCAGCCTTTTAGCACAGGACGCCCAGTAATCAGTGATTTGCTCAGTTCTATTTACATGCCACTCTGGCCTGATCGATGTGGTTCGTCCTGCAGTGATTGTACATAAATATATTTCCCAAATGTGGCAGAAACCAGCAGCAGGCTGTTCCAGAGCCTGGGCCCCGCCACAGAGAAAGCTCGGCCCCCTCTGCTTTTCAGCTTTGACCTAGGAACGTCCAGGAGAAGCTGAGAGGAGGACCATGTGATACCAACAGAACATTATGGGATAGAAACTCCTGCAAATAACAGGGAGCCAGACCATTTAGAGAGTAACGTTTTAAATTGGATTCTCTGGATAACTGGAAGCCAGTGCAGTGATGCCAGGACTGGAGTAATGTGATGGTGACGCCTGGTACCTGTGAGCAGCCGGGCCGCCGCATTTTGCACTAACTGCAAGCGTTTAGGAGAGGTCAGATTGAGACTAAAATTAAATAAATGAATTCTGAATTATTAAATGCATTTGTAACAATCCTCTTCAAGCCTTCATTTGCTTTGTTTTTTGAGGAGATTTGGAGAATGAAACTCTTTCATTGCTTTAATATCCTCACAATTAATTAGTGATCAATCCAACTTTATGAATAAATTAGGACAAATGCAGTAGGCTGAATAGTGTAAGAAAAGAAAAACAGCCTAAAGCTGGATTTTTATTCATTGAAATGTGTATATTCTTTAGAGAGCTTCATTTTTTAGTAATATTATTAATTCTACCAACCTAATCCCCGTATGCCCTCGGGACCAACATTATAACTGGCATTCGAAAAATTAAAAAGATCATGTTGAATGTTATGTGTTTTTTGTGTGAATTGAAAAAAAAGAGCATAGAATGAAATAAAGAAATGTGCTAGTAGCAAAGAAAATACAACTTCTCATCACAGCTGGCCGCATTCCAAACTTTTATATCTGCAACTGTCTCCAATGTATTTGTCCCATCGCTCAGGAAAGATGTCATTTGCAGAGCTGCGCAGCCTTTTAGCACAGGACAGCCAGGTTTACCCTCTGGTCCCCAGGCTTCATATTCCAGAGGCTGCCCGTCCACCCACAGCCAGTCTCCTGCCAAAAACCTCAGCCCAATCCACACACGTTCTGTAATTGAATATCCCAGTTCTCTTTGCATAAGTGTCAATTCTGTCTCAGATGCCACACTGGCCAGATCTTTGTGGTTCTTCCTGCAGTGATCGAGAGCCTCTTCCCAGGTCTTCCTCTCCCTCACGTGGACTTTGTAGCAGAGGAATGGAGGTCATTCCAGTTCAAACTGTTGTAAACATGTCCTCTATCTTCTTTTCCTTCAACATTGTTTCGTGTTATTAGCTGGGTCCCGCATCAATCCAATCCAATATTTTCCAACCACATTTTGCATAGGCTTGTGTCACTCCAATTTTGGTTATAACAATATAACAACATTCACGCTTTTTCCATTTATTCAAATAGAAGATGATTACAAAATGTCCAAAAAGAAAGTGAAATTTGAAAATTATATGTTGACTGTGGACAAATCTTTGTAGGACTGTGGAGTTTGGCTGTGAGACTAATGCAAAGAAGATGATGCAAAATCAAAGGAAACCTCTTATTACAGTCGAAGAGGAACATATTATTTGAGTCCATGTTTAAGGAACTTATACTCTCTACATGGTTGATACATGCTCAATGATTACCGGTACACATAATAATGAGTTTGCAATTAAGCTTTAATTATTTAACTTTCAAGACCAGACATTTGACACCCCAATTATTTTTTTTATTTATTCTAATCAGAAACTCTAACATAGTACTTTCCATCACCTCAAGTCATTAGGAGGAAGAATTAAGACACCCTGGAGAGCATGTCTTGCTTACTGCTATTTAGCAATAGCTTTGGATTTCCTGAAGCCAGTCTGCTTGTTCGGCATTGTATATTGATTACGACTATGCAGAGTTTTTACATTTAAGATAAATCATTTTTGTGAAAATAGTTTCTTTATGTTTCTATAAATTAGTCCAATCGTTGATGACAATTTTGTACGACGGAGAATAAGGGCCAAACAAACAAAAAATTAAAATGTGGGGCACTACGAGAATATTGACATAAATCAATGACAATAATCTCATAATTTAAAGAGAATAAAGGCCGATACGCGTTTCACTTTCAGCACCATGTTACGGGCTCCCACCCTCAGTGTTGCATAATGGTACAGTCCAGTAACAGCTCTGTTTTGTATGTACTGTGTATTAAGCTATGAAGCCCATCTAAGTCTGGAGTCTTCATTATACACACAAACACACCACCGCCAGGACGCAAATGGCGCTTGACTTGGTTAAAAGTTAATACAAAAGCCCACAGTTGATGTGATCTGTATAATGCAGGCCTTTCAGACATCACAAACAATCACTTCCCCGGTGCAGTGCCCCCATTTCACTGGTCCTGGACCTCTAAAATGACATACTGCGGTGTTGGGTGCTCGCGTGTGTTGGAGCTGCGCTCATGCCATGATGTATGGATGATGGCGTGTGCAAAAAACATCGCTTTTTGGATGTGCCAAACACAATCCAGGCGTCAGGAGGAGCTGAGAGGAAGCGCAGACTGCAGACAGCTGTTTTGTGTTCTGTGTGTCCAAGGGATGACAAAAAGGTTAGAATCGGAGCATGCACACAATGAGCATGTAAGAATAGTGAAGGTGTGCAAAGTGCCCACGTAGAAAGACAACTTAGAGGAGCAGAAGATGTGTGAATATAAGACCAAGCCTCCTCCTGTCTCCGGGCGGCTGTGGCACGGAGCACGGCTGCTGTTTGAGCCCATGGTGCACTGCGGCTACGCCATGGAGAAAGTAAAGCGTTTATCCAACAGTCTGAATGATACAGGAAAGGTGCTGCTAAACGGCAGTGTCTTGTCTTCTAATAAACACACACGTAAGACATTGTTTTAAAGGCCAGGAAACACTTTAACATCTATTGCAGGCTTTTATGTAGTTCTAAACGTTCAACTCATCCAAGGCTATTCTTTTGCGTCCTGGCCGTGTTGTGAACTGCTCACGTCACTTTGAATCTGAACATTGACACCGGCCCCTAAACTACGACTTTATTCTCGTTAAACTCTGAGTTTATTCTCATTAAATTACGACTTTATTCTCGTTAATTTACAACTTTTTTCTGACTTCGACTTTTTCCCCATTAATGAACGTCTTTTTTCCCATTAATTGTTGACATTATTCTCGTAGTGCAGTGTTTTTTTTTGTTTTTTTTGTTGGCCCTTATACTCCATCGTAATTTTGAAATCGTCTTACCAGTAATTCTCTTTTTGCATTGATAAAAGTTATTTTTGTTTTGATTTCTAACACAATGTATTTGACACAATGTATTTGACGTAAATAGTAATATACTTGTTTTTATAGACTGTATTATTCTGGAAATGGTTAACAACCTTGTAATTCATCCATGCTTCTAGCATTGCTTCCATTTTTCGTTAGTGTGCTACAGCATCAAACATTATTCCTTAACCACGTTATTGCAATCAGATTAGAATGACGTAAATATATTTTTGTTGCTTTATTAGACATAACTGTACTATGAAATTTGGGGTGAGAGCAGGGAGGACAATTAGCAAATTGTCTGAGCCAGGAATACATCTCATGATGCAGAGACCAGCTGCACAACACCTGGCATTTGTGCTGCTGCTTAGGAGGGCGGTAGATGACTATGAATAAAACTCCTTTTTGGTTTCTACAATTTGGGCAAGTGAATAAAATTAAGCTTTCAAATGAGTGAAATGCTTTGTTACATGAGTGGGTGGACTCAAGTTTCTGTTAGAGCTAGAAGATCTATGTTATAATGATTAATGAATTAACTAACTAAAAGCATTTATAATCATTTAAATAATGCATTTGTTATTTTATCATATGTGAGGGCTATTTTTATTTGGTCTGACACCTGAAATGGCTTTTCTGAAATGTGACTTTATGGCTTTATTTGCACGAGGGACGCACACAGTCTCTATCTGTCTTGAATCTGAACACTTTTCTAGTGAGCAAGCCAGAGCTTCATCTCTGTATAATATGCCAGTAAAAAATAATAACCTACAAAGTAAATTACAATTAATTTGTATTTAAATTGGCTTTATTAATCGTCATATACTTATTGATGATCACACAAAGTCTGCTTGCCTCACTGCACGCTACTGTGTTTCATTTAACTCAGAAACGGCATAAACTGAATTGAATTATGAATTAACATGAACATTAACATTCTTATTTGAGTTTCAAAATGTTCAAATATGTTATAAGAATAACAGACCTATTGTTCTTCAGTAGTTACATGTTTTGTTTGGTGTTGTCTTTCCCTAAAATTAGTTACAATCACATACTACATTGTAGAGTTGTCAAAAAATCAATATCTAAACACTAATCGATACTAAAACAAAACTGGTATCGATACTATTTGACTTTGAACATGGGTCCATCACTGTGTAACCAGACACAGTCACCTTCAGAAAACATAATGATTTCACCTATAGACGTGGGCTCTCGTTCATGTGGGGTGAAGTTTGTGTCGGATTAATGTATTGATCCAGAAATACATTTTTGGAAAAATCTAATTTGCCTATATCAATTTCTGAATGAAACACATTTTTGTTTTTGAATCTGTGCTTTTGCGTGCCAGAATTTGAATCTGTGAATGTGAATATTTATGAGACAAACTTGACAGAATCTGTAAATCTTTGCAGAGCTTTGGATCCACACAAAATCCAGAGTTAGACTTGCATGTAGATCTTTTCCACATGAATTGTAATTTATAAACATTGATTTTCAAATGACCTAACATTATTCATGTTTTATTTTGAAATTTGCAGTTTTGCATTTGAGAGTTTGTATTTGCATTTGAGGATCGCTCACCACGTGCATTCAGTCTTTGATCATGCAGAAAAGCTAAAACATGAGCACACAAACAATTCAACAAAAGTTTCACAGATACACACACTCAATACATCCATCTAAATATATTTATTTTTTTTACATATTACATCCAGTTTATTGTCAGTTTACAATGAAATAATGCAAACAGGATGCAGTTACATTTGTTGATGTGAATCACAGAGCAAAGCTAACAACACACCACACTGTATCAATGTGTGAATAATATAGTTCATCTTTAAGACATACATTACAATACTATATTGTGTTCTAAGTAAACAGATAATGTGTTTGTAGATTAGATCAAAACTACACCTTTTTTAAACACAGAAAGCTCCTTTGGTGAGATCTTCACATACTGTAATCTGAAAGCTTTTAATTCAGTTCTGAGTAAATATCCTTTTGATTTGTTTGTGAATTCGGATCATGAGGAAAAAAAGAAAAACTAAATGTAAGGCGCTGTCGAGCGGTAAATAATCCAAAACTTAATAAACAAACTGCATGTCTTTTCCATCAGATATTCATTATCAAAACTCATCAAAACCCCCTCGTCTCATTCAGCGCTTCAGACTGCTGGATTAGATTTGTAGATAGATTTGTAGTAATAAAGTTGTTGTTTTTTGCTGAAAAAGTGGAACAGAGTTGGTTTTGAACATGAGACCATGAGCACTGTCTCAGATCAGAAGCACAATTTGGAAAGAAAAAAAACTCTACAGATTGTGATGGCAATATTAACAGTCAATAACAGAGAAAATGTAGTTTCTTGTTGCAATCTAATGCATTCCACCCCAGTACTCCATTTACTGTAGGCAGATTTGTTGACCCCTCTTTGTGTTGTACGAGTACTTGTAATGCTCCGCATGCTCTGTTAATATCTGGACAAATGGGTTTGGGATCCGGACCCCAGGATTCATATCTAAAGGGTCGTCCGTCCATCCAAATCCAGTTCCCGTCCAAAAACTGCAGCCCGATCCAAATGTTGGAGCTGGACGGTTCTTTGCTCAGCTCACTTTTGATCAGCATCATCTCTGTCTCTGATGCCACGCTCACCAAGTCCTGGTGGTTCTTTCTGCAGTACTCAAGAGCTTTATACCAGGTCATCCTCGTCCTTATGGCATGGACCTTGTAGCAAATGAAAGAAAACCTCATAGAGGCACTTGCATCAAACAATAAGCCATCAGAATTCCTGATTCCTCCGTGATTTTCCACACCAGGTGAATTGGGTTCCCCTGATGCCCAAAAGCCCTTGTTCAGACGGGACATTTCCAGTCCTCCAGACCACATCCA
Organism: Eucyclogobius newberryi; assembly: GCF_026437365.1. Lineage (NCBI taxonomy): Eukaryota > Metazoa > Chordata > Actinopteri > Gobiiformes > Gobiidae > Eucyclogobius > Eucyclogobius newberryi. The sequence goes on from NW_027315723.1 coordinate 46,839,333, forward strand.
TCCAGAGCTGTTCTTAGTTGGATTATTCAGTCCAATCCAGCTGAGCTCTCCGGTGTCAAGATCAAGCTTCCGAATCAGACTTATGTCATACTCACTGTCTATAGGAGCCAGGTCAGTATGGTTGGTCCGGCAGTATTTCTGAGCTTCAAGCCAGTTTAACAGAAAACGTTCGTAAACATACTTTCCATCAGTAGACATAGCTATCAACATGAGCAGCAGTGTCAAATGTGGACTCATGTTTGTCCTTTGGAAGAGTACAAACTACTGAAGTGAACAGGCCATTCGTGATGATCTAGTATGCTGCTAATACGGTGTTTACATGTGGAGGGTTTTGTTAAACAAAATTCAACCCTCATTTGTCAGGCTCGTGATAAAGATTTTCTCACAGTCACCTCTGCCTTTTCAATAAAACCCTTAAGCAGTCATTATATGCCATATTGAGTTTCCAAATACTTGCTGTTTTTGTAGTTTGACTGAGATGTGTTTTTTCTAAGTTAAATTTAAGGTATTTAGGGAATCTGTAACCCTTGAATAGAATACATTGTCAAATGTTGTTGTAATGATTTGCTTGCTCTGTCTTTATGACACTCTCAACTCTTAAACCTGCATTTCAGAGACAAGGAGGGGTTTGGGTTATATGTAAGGTGCATGTTTGAAACTGTTATTCTAGCAAAGCATAATGACTGAATGAAGCATGTGTACCAAAGAGTGCTGGCTCAGTAACCCATTGAAAACTTTTAAACAGGAATCAGAGATAATCACAGCAATATCACTGTGTTCTGTCAGTGTTCTTATTATGGCAAATATTATTCTTAAGTCACTTTGCATGTTCCTTTCATGGTCGACTCAAGGCGTGCAGGCGGTGTGACAGGAAGTGAGCTTTTGTTGGCAGATCTTTGCGTCATAGTTTTTGCATGCTGCTTTAAACAAGGAAAGTTATGTAAATCTGATGCTTTGTACGAGAAGTTTGTGTTTTTTCCATATGTGCACTTTTGTCCAAATCCCATACATTTTTGTGAATGTTACCCCTGTCTATTGATTTTACGATGTTAGTGAAAACACTTAGCATCTTTGCTGAAACTAGGTCTAAATTGACTTTATTGCTGTTTGTGTAGTGCAGTGGAAGTTGAATAGATGAAACTGTCGCATCATCGTATTTGTTTCAACATGTAATTCTATTAAGTTGCTATATAAACATACACATAATATCAGGTATTTTACTCAAGTTTTAAAAAAATGAAATCTAATTTCACAGAAAAGTAAAGAAATTAGCAACAAAGTACAATCGTTGGCAGAAGAATCTGTATTAAATACAACAACAAAAAATATTTTTGAAAAATAAACATACTTCCCAGCTGTAGTGCTCATCATAATTACAAAGGGGGTTAATTGTTTCAAACGTCAATGTGATCGATGTTGCTCTGTCTGATCATTTCTGCGTCTGCTTTGACCTGTTTTTTGCTCTCAAACCACCGGCTGGTCCTGTCGTTGTTCGGATGAGACACATAAATGATGGCACATGTTTATGGAACTTATCAACTTTGAAAATGTGTCATATTCTAATGTAAATGATTTGTTGATCTCTGTTACATCTAGTGTTTTGAATGTTCTGGACACCATTGCCCCTATGAAGGGTAAAGTGGTTAAAAACAAGCAGAAGGCGCCGTGGAGAAATGAGGATTCAATCAGAGCACAGAAAAGGGAGTGCCGCCGGGCCGAACGGAAATGGTGCTCCAGGTCCATTGTGAGATTTTAATAGGACAAATATTTGTATACAACTAAATTTTATGTAAAGCAAGGGTGAGGCATTTCTCTGAAGTTATTGGACATTTAAGTAATAACTCACATGTCCTGTAACAGTACAGATTAACAAACCCTCCAGATTTCCAGCTCATTTCCACATCCAAGTGTAATGAGTCTTCTTTAAGGACAAAGTTCAGAACATTAAAAATACAATTAATTCCACACCTACATACTACATAGAGCTCATTTTGCACTTGTAACTGAAAAAACTGTCCAGGAGATCATCACCAGTCAGAGTTTCTCAACATGCTGTCTCAATGCATTGCCTATTATATTTTAATAAATAACCACCTGCTCAAAAAGTCAACATGTCGCTTCAATCTAAAACATCAAGTGCCTCAAAAATTGCGGTTATTAAGCCTCTTAAAGAAGAGCAGCCGTGATACCACAGTGCTGAATAATTACCGGCCAATCTCAAAACTAACATTTTTGGGGAAAGGCTCAACAATTATCTTCTAATGAATGACTTTTTAAATGTTGTTCAGTCTGGTTTAGACCACATCACAACATTGATACTGCTCGTACAAAAGTAACAAACAACATAGTACTGACACAGGCAAAGTCTCTGTCTTAGTCTTAGATCTCAGTGCTGCTTTTGACTATGTGGATCAGTACAAAGACTAAGACTGGGTGGGAATCACTGGCACTGCCCTAAATAGGTTCAGGTGCTATTTAGAAGGGAAGTACTTTGTTGAGATCGGTAACTGTGTCTCAGACTGGAAGGCCTTGACATGTGGGGCGCCCCAAGGGGTCAATCGTGGGACCCCTTCTATTCAACCTGTACATGCTGATATTAGATGAAAATGTGAAAATTATGCAGATGAAGATGTATCTTTCATTGGTGGCAGGTGAATCTGGACCAGTGGATTCACTCTGTCAATCAATTCCAAAACATTAGCAGTTTTTTATCATATGAAGAACATTCAAAACAAGTCCAAAATATAGTGTCTAAATCAAACTTGGACAGACTTATCCATGCATTTATCTCCAGTAGATTAAACTTCTAAATGTCTGATTGATTGATTGATTGATTGATTGATTGATTAGTGGTAATTTTGGTTAAATATTTACAGTAAAGAAAATATAATACATATAAAAAGAATCAACAACTCAAAGCTTAACTTAACTCTATTCTATTTTCACGTAATACTATGTATTTTCCTAATGATCTTCATTTATAATAAAAAAAATACTTTAGTCTGATACTCAACTGTTGTTGTTGTTGTTGTTGTTGTTGTTGTTGTTGTTGTTGTTGCTGCTGCTGCTGCTGCTGGTGCTGCTGCTGCTGCTGCTGCTGCTGCTGCTGCTGCTGCTGCTGCTGCTGCTAGTTTATCGTCTTACTCCTAATACTATTACTACAGCTTCTAGGGTTGCAAGATTAATTGCAATCTAATTGAAATTGCAATTGTAATTAATACTTCTGCATAAAAAAAATCTCCTAACCCTGTAGTTTTTATCTGTATATGTACATGTTCTGAAACGTGATTCTTTTTGTAGTTTGTCAGGTCACATCTCATAGCTCTTTTTGTCAATTATCTTGGACACGTTTAAAATGTGAACTTTGAACAGAAGGATACTATTAACATAAAGCATAATTAAACATAAATTGCAAAACTAATCGCAATTCTACGGTAGCAGAAAACATTTGAATAGAAAATGTTCCCACATCGTTTAGTCCTGTTACTGTCAGAGATATCCATAGATCTATTTAAGCAAATAGAATTTAAAAAATAAGCAATAAGCATTATCAATTGTGGCTATAATTGAGTTGATAATTGTTATTGGAACTGATTTAAATGTTGTTGGCCTGAAGACGCTCACACTCGCTTAAGGGAAATGATGTTGGATTATCCCATAATCCTGTTTCCTTCCATTTGCATGCTGTGGTTTTGAATGTCTTAGTGGGGGTGGGGCTTCTAAATAGATTGCCCTGAACTTCTTTGATTTCACGTCACTCCTGGAAGGCTTTGTATTAAAGATGTACCATTTAACTTCTGATGGAAGATCCATCAATGTTATTGCTTAGTCTATACTACTATATACTATAATATTTATTCTGGTTGTTTGTATTGCGCAAAAAATAATACTTGGTTGCTGTTATAAGTTTTAAGCCATTGGGGGAGCATCAACATCTCCATGGAGACCGTCCATCCAAAAACTTATATAGTTTAACAAAACATATTTCATATACATTCTGGTTACCTGGTTACTTGTGTGGACAAAATAAATCTGGACGTCAAAATAAAAAATATATAAACTGAAAAGAAAAATGAATACTTGTATTTTGCACTGCAGCAATGATAAATCATCACTGGAAATATCTTGCAATGTTCTACATAAAATCATCAGGAAATTCGGAGTAGCAGAGATAGTTACTTAGTTTTAAGTTACATTCTGTTTTTTTAATTGAAGAATTACAATTTCAATGAGTAATATTTGTCCTTTGCAAATGCATCATGTGCGCACAAAAATGTGGAAAAAATATACTGGCTCTCATTTGTATGTTCTTTTCCTGACTAATTTGTTTTTGCAAATGGAAATAGCCCGGAGGTTTATTCCCAGAAAAACATTCTCTCATTTGAATGCTTTGGTTTTGAATGCTGCCATTAGTCCAAGGTGCAAGGGCCTGTAAAAAAATATATAAAAAAATGTGTTCTTCATTGGCATTCCAACCCTATGTTTGTTAAAAGTGTACCGGTACATCATTTTTATATAGAGATGCCCTGTGCTACTGTGGCAGTACAAATTAGGGCCTGACAATATATCGGTTGGCCAATATGGACACTTGGATGTACAGTGTATGCTATACCTCATTTTAAAGCTTAAACTCTAGAAAACAACAACAACCAAATGCGTAGAACGTGCTCCTACTTTTAATATTGTTCATCTGTGTTCTGTCTACTTGTATTGCACCGCAATATTCAGACATTTGTGTTTCTGATCTGGACCCCTGGATTCCTAACTAAAGGGCTATCCCATTCCAGCATCTTCTCCTCTAGTGTCACCTTAGGGCTATGAGGGTCCCCAGAAGTCCTTCAAAACCTCTGCACCTCCAGACCACTGCCACTTACTTGGGTTCTTGGGGATCCTCATGAGGCCAATCCAGCTGTGGCCAGTAGCCATCTTGTTTAAAAGGTCATGATGATTGCTCGCAGGCACAATGTCAGTGTAGCTGGTTTTGCAGTAGTGATGAGCATCAGACCAGCTTCGAGCCAAGAGCAGGAGCAATTTGAGATTTGGACTTATGACTGCCATGAATTGTGCGCATCTAGTTCCACCATAAAACTTTATTAATTTGTACGACCATGTACACATTCAGGGAATTTATGTTTTTTTTTTACAAGTTGGAGGGCTAGTGAGTACACACTTTATTTTCTATGCATTGAGCAGCCAAGGAAATGGGAGTTTACACAGAACGTAGGGTTGTAATCAACTAAAGAAATTCTTTTGTCACTTGAGACTTGCCAATCGATTAGTTGACTAAAAGGAACATGGAACTAACAAAAGCTCTCAAAAATATTGTTATGATCTGACCATATATGCACTGAAAACACACTAGAAAAGTATCAGTAAATTGCAGATTTGTATGTGAAAAGACTGAATGCATTAATAATTCATTACCAAATAGCTAACTTACTTTTCCTTCTTCTGTTGTCCATATATATCCTTTATAGTACCAATCAAATACTGACCAATTAATCGAAAAAAAGGTCTACAGTCCTCATAATGACAATTTCCCAACCACTGACTGAAACATTACTTCTCAGTGACCAATTTGTCTTCTAAAAATGCGACTTCAATTAAAATCTGGAAACCAAATTGGAAGCAATTTAGAGATCGTGGCCTTGTTGGCTGTATTAACTGCCTCCACAGTTACAGTACTGTGTGTAAGTATTGAATGGTTTATACAGTATCGTCTTATACAGCCCAAGCTACAGCGTGTCATTGAAGGTACAACTTGTTAGAGAGATTAACATGGTCTGTGATTACACACACATACATACATCACAGCAGTAGAAGTAAATAGACAGAAATGCAAATAAAATTGAAAAAAAAACAAATAAAATAGACACACACATTTTTATTTTTTTCTGTAGTTTATGTTATTTTCACACACACTAAATATTGCATAAAAGTACTCACATGCAACTGAATACAGTATAATCAAGTCATATATAATGATAAGAAAATATGATAGAATAAGTATAATCAAGTTTCCTTTACAAGAGCTTTCTAAGATTTGTACCATAAGAACATTTTATATTCTGTTGTTCCATCATTACCCTCCAAGGCACCCAGAAATTATGTATTTAAATTATAAAACTGTAAAAATGTGTTTCTACTATATAAACGCCAGTAAATTAACCTGAAATAAGCTGAGGTTGATATAAAGGCCATTTTATTTTTAGTGCCAGTGTTATTGTCATTGACTTTCACAGACTGGTTTGAGCATGAAGCGATGAACTGGTGCAACACTCCTCCTATTAATCATGATCAATGGAAGGCATGGTGCAGAGATGTGCTTCTAATAAATCAGTGTCATATCAGTGTCAGTTGCTCAGGTCTCGATGGCTCTAGTGACACATGAAGGTGCCATAAAACCAACTGGCGCCAACAATTCTAATCAAAGATCCTGATGTGTTTTTATTGCACAATTAAATGCACAATACACCGCAATTCTTCAAATGCAAAGGTCATTTCAGGTCTACCAACCAACTTTTGTTTTGCTTTTATTTGGTTTTAAATACAATGCCTGATTTTGGCATTTGGGATGGGCCATTTTTATGCTCTCATGTTGGCAAATGTTCAGGGCTCCAGTTTTTTCATCCACATTATGTCCATCTGACCTTTTTGTCAGATACCATCTGTGGTCAATTTAGTTTGAATAACGACACAAAGCAACCTTAAGTGAGAAGGTGGTGTAACTTGCTTGTAACATTCATGCTAGCGTTTCACTGAAAAAGCCACTATACAAAATAAACGTCTATCACATTGATTTTTCTCCATATATTGTAGAAATATGTTTAGCCCATGACTAGCAACAAGCAACCAGCAACCTACAATCTAGCTAGTAGCAAATGAAATGTAGTAGTTTTGTGCAATCACATGCATTCCATTGCAGTTGGGTATTTGTATTTGATAATTTAAGTTCCTGTGTTGACAAAGCTGTACATTCCACCCCTTCCATTGGGCACATGGGCTTCCCGCTCACACCCCAAGCTTCATACGTCAACTGCCTTCCGTCCACCCACATCCACTGTCCGGCCAAAAAACCCATTCCAATCCAGATGTTCTCCGTGAAGTTGTTTTTCCTAAGTTCTTTTTGGATCAGCATCATTTCTGCCTTGGATGTGACGCTTGCCATTTCGCGGTGGTGCTTCTTGCAATAATCAACTGCTTCATCCCATTGTTTCGGCTTCCTCACTACTTTGACAGAAGAGCACAAGAACTTGTAATTGTCCGTCTCGGTTTCATCGTACCACAAAGACTTAAGCAGCACACCATATCTTTGCTTCACGGAGTCCGGTTGTTTCCCTGCCCAAAAAACATCAATCACTGCCCCACCGCCGGACCATTCCCACTGTTGGCTGTCAGTTGAATTTCGTTGCAGACCAATCCATGTGGACTCCATCGTGCTCCCTATGACTTTTTGAGCAAAATCCATGTCCTCTTGATTGCTAATGGTAGCCAAGTCAGTGTGAGCAGACCGACAGTAGTCCTGAGCTTCTTGCCAAGTCGTCTTTTCCTTTATGTAGACATATTTCCCAGGGATTGATACTATGGTCATCAAAAGAAGAAGGCAAAGTGATATTAGACCCATGGTGTGTTCAAGTGCAGAATTAGAAACAACAGTGAAATGAACAGGAGAGTGTGGCATTTATGCATTGTGTTAACTATATTTGCATAAGGAATTAACCTGAAATAGGAAACATGAACAGAACAGATTTGACTACTAAATTACATTTACATAGTCTGCAAATGCTGATGATGACTGGAGTGCGGTGAGGTTTGTGTACGGTGAGACACAGACTCTGAGCCTGATTCAAACACAAAAGAGAGAGGGACTTATTAGGGCTTCACTACTCTCCTTCCATGTTTGCACTCAAAAATATTAACAGCAACTCTGAAAAATGATATCTGAATTTTGCATTAAACTAAACAAATGTGTATAATTATAGCAAGCAATTAAGTGATGTGAAAATATATAATTAGTCAAGTAAATGTTTTGTTTTATTTCACCTACTATTTACTTTCAATATTTGTAATATTTGAGGGTGTCCCTGCCTGTTCATGTGCACCTCTGTGCATGAAGTTAAAGGCGGTATGGACGATTTTTTGGCGATTTGAGAACGCAGGTGGAAGTGCGCATGCGCCCTCCCCCGTGTGGACTGATACAACACACACGTGCGTTTGTTTATTAGCACAACGGAGTGCATCGCATCTCTCGTCTCCCGTAGATTTCTGTCCACTTCTGCGTCAGCTCGAACTGTCTTTCTCCGTCTTCATTTTGCCCCGTACACTGAGGGGACTATATTATGATAGATCCATGCGCTTAGACACGCGGAAACGTGGGGACGAGCCTGACGCGGCTGCAGGTGAGTGGTAGGTGCGTTTTATGATTGATACGTTGCAGGACAAATGATTTATCCACGCCACGAGGAAATATGATAAAAAATTTGCTGAAAAAAATCGTCCATTCCACCTTTAACTATTTTGATAAATAAAAAAATTGAAATTAAATGACTCCCCCTCCCCAGAAAGACTCTACCAGTGCAACATGTGACCATAATACATGTGACCCCCTCCAGAATATATGTGACCCCCCTCCAGAATATATGTGACCCCCTCCAGAATATATGTGACCCCCCCTCCAGAACATATGTTAACCCCCCTCCCAGAATATATGTGACCCCCCTCCAGAATATATGTGACCCCCCCTCCAGAACATATGTTAACCCCCCTCCCAGAATATATGTGACCCCCCTCCAGAATATATGTTACCCCCTCCAGAATATATGTGACCCCCCTCCAGAATATATGTGACCCCCTCCAGAATATATATGACCCCCCTCCAGAACATATGTGACCCCCCTCCAGAATATATGTGACCCCCCTCCAGAACATATGTGACCCCCCCTCCAGAATATATGTTACCCCCCTCCAGAATATATGTGACCCCCTCCAGAATATATGTGACCCCCCTCCAGAATATATGTGCCCCCCTCCAGAATATATGTGACCCCTCCAGAATATATATGACCCCCCTCCAGAACATATGTGACCCCCCTCCAGAATATATGTGACTCCCCTCCAGAATATATGTGCCCCCCTCCCAGAATATATGTTACCCCCCCTCCAGAATATATGTGACCCCCCTCCAGAACATATGTTACCCCCCTCCAGAATATATGTGACCCCCCTCCAGAACATATGTTACCCCCCTCCAGAATATATATGACCCCCCTCCAGAATATATGTGACCCCCTCCAGAATATATGTGACCCCCCTCCCAGAATATATGTGACCCCCTCCAGAATATATGTGACCCCCTCCAGAATATATGTGACCCCCTCCAGAATATATGTGACCCCCCTCCAGAATATATGTGACCCCTCTCCAGAATATATGTGACCCCCTCCAGAATATATGTGACCCCTCTCCAGAATATATGTGACCCCCTCCAGAATATATGTGACCCCCTCCAGAATATATGTGACCCCCCTCCCAGTATATATGTGACCCCCCTCCAGAATATATGTGACCCCCCTCCAGAATATATGTGACCCCCTCCAGAATATATGTGACCCCCCTCCAGAATATATGTGACCCCCTCCAGAATATATGTGACCCCCCTCCCAGTATATATGTTATCTATAAGCCTGTTGTAATAGCCGTCTTTTTCGGCTGAAGCAGGAAACTTGAAGGGCTTTGGGAAACACCCTGTGTTGTGAGCACTACTCTGTTGGCCAATGCTTTTACTCCATCGCATTATTGCTGTTGTAACGCTACATGTCATTCTGAATGGATTTGTTTGTGACTATTATTATTTATTTTTTCTGGATTTGTTTTTGTTTTAGATGAAGGCATTTGGTAACCCTAATATGACAATACTTTTAGGTTTATGTTTTTTCTGTTCATTTTTTTTCTAATATACAGAAAAACACAAATGAACACAGAGAACGGCACAGAGAGTTTACACACTAACAGTATAAGTAGTCCAACATGTTCTAGGCCGGTGTAGTCTAAATGTAATCTTCTCCATTTTTCATTTGTGATGGCTTTTTGAATTGTGAGATTCAAAACATAAATTAAACAATATACTATCAGAGGAGCTGGTAACAATAGAAACCTATGTCTGTGGGTGTCGGCTTCAGTGGACTTTTTTGGCTCTGTAGAGAGAAACATATTTAATACTTTATACTGTGTAAAGGGCTTAAGGGGAAATACTTGATCATCAGACTTATTCTTGTGTATTTGACAACAATATATGTTATGGGTGTCACTAGTAAAATATAAAAAAAATATCACACTGTATAATTTTGGTGTAACCCTAAACCTGACAAAAGGATTAAACCCCTCGAATATATTTTTCTTGTGAAATAGCAAAATCATCCATAAACGACTCAAATTTCAAGGATTATCTCTCTCATCATATCCCACGATGGTCCGGAACAACCCTTTGTTCACAGCCCGTGGTCAGCCTCTTTGTAACATGCTATAGACAAATAGAAATATCACCATGTGGTCATTTATTACATGAGGGAGAAGATAGATACTATTTCCAATACCTACGATTTTTGACTGCCAAGTATTCAAAATACAAGAGGAAAACAAAGCAGTTAAGTTAGGAGATGCCATACATGTTTTATTTATAATTGTTGTAGGTTGGTTGGTATTGACTGAATACACTGTCTCTCAGTAGTGCCAGATCACACTGATGTTGCTGTGAGAACTCTGTGGTACAACTCCTGCATGTTTGCCAAAGAAGTCATTACCAAGTCTGAGTTTGAATGGGAAATATTTATTTTCTGTGCGCTTGTCATGATCCAGTCGCCTTAAGTGGAGTGCACATGCAAAGAACGTACCCATGAACTAAAGGTCGTAAAGTTGCTGTGATTTGCATGGGATTAGTAATGTTTGCCTGACTTTTGGTTCAGAAAGCCACAATTCCACTTAAGGCAACCTGAAACTCCACCCTTCTGCTTTCCTGACATTTTCATTATAAATGGGGCATGTTTGTGTGTGGATGGACTTCCATGCTTCATTTTTACTGTTGCCTCAATAGCCAAAAGCAGTATAACTTTGTTACTAATACATATATTACATTTTTATAACACATTTAAAAGCGTAACCTTCCTATGCAAGTAACTGTCTTGACAAAGCAACAAGAAGTAGATTAAATTTGCTAAAAATAGAAGGCACATAGACATGTCAGCTGCTGTCCAGTAAACACCTCCAGACATCAGCAGCTTGTCGCAGATGTTTCCCATTTCTGTTGTTCGTGTTATGCCATTTCAGACAGTTTCAAGAATAATATATTTCATGTATTTAATAAAATATAAAAACACCCAGTATTTGATTCATTTATGCAATACTACAAATAAAGTTATCCCAAAATAATGTAACAAAGTTACTTTCTTAGTGTACATTTTGTACAACTACCTAGTAATGCATAATTTATTACTCTTTTCAGTAAGCTAGAATGTCCACAAATATGCAATATTAAAAATGGTTTTAAGGAAAAGTATTAAGAAACAAACATTACAAATGCAATATCTATAACAATACAATAAATGTTACAGTAACCATGTCGAATGTATAACAAAAAATATTCTCATTGAAAAAACAATAAACACCAGACATAGCTCAATTATATCCATCTTAATATAGTATAGTTTATGTAGAACAACATCAAATTAATATTTGGGCCCCGTTAATAAAATTACAGTATAGTATGCAACTTTAAATTCTTTTATTTGTATTAATTGATTTAATATTATACTGCATTATAAAACATAAACCTAAACATTTCAGATATATAATGTGAATACCTTCAATATTCATGTTTTACTTTTTGGCTAGAAACTTGCACATTTTGACCTTCTTCCAGGGTCTACAATTGCACATTATTTATTTAAATTTAACCAAATGTATTTGCCATACCATCATTCATCTCCAAGATTGTTGCATGTTGTTCTTTACGTGTCATAACTTGTGTGGAGGCTCGTCACATTATGATTATCTTACATCTTTTCCAGCGCACACACCTCCTGGACTGGCCAAAACGCCCCTGTCTGCCCTTGGGATGAAACCACATGCACACGGCGGATCGGGTCAGTTCAAAACATACAGCTTTTACTCTACAGTTAACCAATAACTGCATTGCATTATTAATAAGAGTAGTAGCAGTTGACATAGATAAGGTAAAAGTAGTCAGAGTTGTTCTTGTTATAAGTATTGTAATATAGTAGTAGTAGTAATAGTAGTAGTTAAAGTAGTAGTAGTAGTAGTAGTAGTAGTAGTAGTAGTAGTTCTAATAGTAGTAGTAGTAGTAGTAGTAGTAGTTGATGTAGTAGTAGTTAAAGTAGTAGTAGTAGTAGTAGTAGTAGTAGTAGTAGTAGTAGTAGTTGTAGTAGTAGTAGTAGTAGTAGTTAATGTAGTAGTAGCTCAGGTAGTAGTAGTAGTAGTAGTAGTAGTAGTAGTAGTAGTAGTAGTTGTAATAGTAGTAGTAGTAGTAGTAGTTGTAGTAGTAGTAGTAGTAGTAGTAGTAGTAGTAGTAGTAGTAGTTGTAATAGTAGTAGTAGTAGTAGTAGTTGTAGTAGTAGTAGTAGTTGTAGTAGTAGTAGTAGTAGTAGTTGTAATAGTTAAAGTAGTAGTAGTAGTAGTAGTAGAAGTAGTAGTTCAAGTAGTAGTTCAAGTAGTAGTAGTAGTAGTAGTAGTAGTAGTAGTAGTAGTAGTAGTAGTAGTAGTAGTAGTAGTAGTAGTAGTAGTAAGGTAGAAGCTAAGAGTAGTACTAAATAAGATGGTAGTCGTAATAGATGTAAATAAGTGAGTAAAGCTAGTAGTTATAGTAGTAATTGTAAATAATGTAGTAGTTGTTATAAACAAGGTAGTAGTATAGTATTGAATAAGTTAGAAGAGCTTTACTCGGAGAATTAGTAACGATGGTAGTAGACTTAGTGCCCTCTAGTGCTCAAAGCGATGCTTACAATTGCTAATGCTGAAGCTAATCTGCTGTGCACTCCTCTTTCCACACTTCCCCATTTTTTATGATTGGCTGATGACAGACTCTGAATCTAATGACGGAGAGCAAGGTAAGAAGACGTTCCTCCTGCTAAGCTTTCTGCATGGTCAACAAAGTCAATACCTGGATTTAAAATATGCAAAAAACAAAGACACAAAATACTGTGAGGTAAAGAGTCCAAAAGAGTCCAATCTTTGACCCCATTGAGAACCAAGGTTATATCCAGGTGATGACAGGGTGTGGCCAGGCAGTGAAAGTCTAACTTGAACTCTTCAAAAGTGGACGTATCTGAGAGCAGTTTTTTTTATTTGTACCGGTCATGTTTTACAGATGGTGTAGTGGAATCTAGAGCACAACAAGTCAATGCCCCCGTCACCTCCAGAAGTCCTGTGCACACCACTGATGGGTATGTGTCGCATGTGTTCGACAGAATATATATATTTCAGAAAGTGGTGTAATAAAAAAGTAGTATTGTAATAAAAAGTGAAGTAGCTAAAAGCAGTGGTAAGTACACAGATGTAAGGGCATCACTTAAAAAAATAAGTTTCAAAATAATAATTAAGTTTGATGGAGGAAAAGGTGGCTTGCCCTCTCTAGATGGGTGGGGAGTCCTTGCTTCAAGTGGAGGTCTTGTTCATGAGTGACAGAAGGATAGAGCGTGAGATTGACAAGCGGGTCATAAACCCTGGATCGGACTGTTGTGGTTGCTCTCGATTTACCAGTCAATCTGCGATCCCGCCCTCACCTATGGTCATGAGCTTTGGGTAATGACCAATAGGACAAGATTTGGATACCACCGGTCGAAAGGAGCTTCATCCGCAGGGTGGCTGGGCACTCCCTTAGGCGCTCTCTTAGTCACCGTGAGCTGGCGAGAGGCCTATTCGTTCCGTAAGGCCGAGTGAAGCACGGCTGCAAAAGGGCCCATCAGTGACCAGGGACCCTCACCATGACGTAGGAAAGCACAAGAGCTTTGCAAAAATGTGTAGTTTATGATATTTGAAAAATGGGAAACATTGTTTTTTTCTTTCTTCTCTTTCAAAGGTTTTTTTGTTCAATACATTTTATCCATACTTTACCAATGGTCATAAACTGCATTGGTTGTGTGCTAAACAATATATATTGTATATTATAAAATAAAATAAAATGTCATCATAAAATAAAATAACAAAAATGGAAAAATATACAAATATAACATATCATGTCATGTCATACAACAGAAACAGGACCATTGACTTCCTGTTGAAAACTGCAGAGCTGATCACTGATTTCGCCCTCCAAGACAACCGCTTTTGTGATTTTGGGCTTTACAAAAATAAATCGAATTGAATCATGCTTCAGATTGTCATTTACATCTTTTTATTTTTGGAAAATGACTACATGCCATTTTAGATTCACATTATCAAAACCAAAGTACAGGGATGTGGGAGGGACACGTGAGAATCGAACCTAACACCCAAGTCGGATCCAACCACCAGTATCAAACCAGTCAATACTATTTTTAGAACTGTCCCATCCCTAGTGGCAGGACAGTACAGGATTACTCAAACTAATGAAGAGGGAACACCGTTATAACAAGGTTGAAAGCATATTGAAGTTGGTTTTGCATAATATGTGCTCTTTAAAGAAGACGCACACTATATAAAGTATAAAAGAGACATTAAGAGTCTTGTGTTGTGTTTGCAGAAGAGGCGCTGTCAGACCCGGCTCTCCTGAGAGCTCCCAGGTGAACATCATGGGCCTGCACACGGTCCCGGGCAGTCCCAACACCCTCCATCGCACCGTGGCCACCAACACGCCCCCCAGCCCTGCCCTGCAGAGACGCCTGGGCCAGGGCAGCCCCTCACTGAGCCGCCACCAGCCCCCTCCTGTCGCCTCCAGTCCCCTGATTGCTCGGAAAGCCACAGCCAACACCGCAGGCATTCCCCCCAGTCCACTGATGGGCAGAAGACCCACCCCCAGCGGTCACAGCACGCCAGACGACATGAGCGCACCCCACACTCCAGCCTTCCCCGTGTCCCCGCAGCTGCCTGATAAGAGACACATGTCCAGCGGAGACGCCGAGAGGACAGACAACAAGAACCTGACTCCAGCCAGCGGTGGCAGCACTCCCAACTTGACCAGAACGCAGACACTCCCAGACACACCCAAGTCCATATATGGTGAGGGATTTGTTCATCCAACTTAACAAAATATAAATGTGTCTACCTATAACCATATGTGCACTGGTTTGCTTTGGAGTGGATTCGCACAGTCTTAAGTTTAAACAACATACCACAGTCAGATGATTGGGAAAGAAAGGATGCAAAAAACAAACACTGATTTGATCTTGTGATAAACCGTTGTATTTCCAGTGATGATAACTTAGCCTTACAAAGGTAGCATACGTTAGCATTGGCTGGTCTATTGACGCACGCACAATAAAATATAATATTTCAAGTTCAAACCCAATGCATTACATAAAGAGATGTTACAATGTGCATAGAAGCTCAGTAGTTTAGTTTACTCTAGCTTTAGCCTTGTCTTTAGCTATGATTCTTTTTATTAAGAGTTCCAACACCAACCGGTCTATGGCCCCAGAGCCAAACGTATGCTTCTAGTTGCTATACTGCTAATAAGCCATTTCATTCTCCACTACGGCCAGGATAGGGCAACATTTTCCTTGTAAAACCTAAAATACTAAGATGTGTCAGAGGGATTTAAAAAAAAAATTGTACTAAGCAAAAAAGTCAACTTCTTGTTGTTATTGACCATGGTAGTACTTATTTACATGATAATAACATCTCATGCTGCTTCTTCCCAACCAGATGGCTATCCAGACATCAAAATGAACGTCAAGTTTGTCCAGGACACCTCTAAGTTTTGGTACAAGCCTGATATCTCCAGAGAACAAGGTGAGTTTAGAATTAGCTATTGTAAATCTCACTGACTCAATTAAACCATTTGCCTTTTAATCCACTCTCTTTGTTTGTCTCAGCAATCAATCTGCTGAAAGACAGGGAGCCCGGCGCATTCATCATCCGGGATAGCCACTCGTTCCGAGGGGCCTACGGGCTGGCCATGAAAGTGGCCTGCCCCCCTCCCACTGTCCAGCAAAACAAAAAAGGTTAAATGCACACTGTTTTGTCTTCTCTGAATATTACAGGTACAGAATATTGACCTTTTGACTGATTTTGCAGTTGCGGACATGACCAACGAACTGGTGAGACACTTTCTGATTGAGACCAGTCCAAAGGGAGTCCGGCTGAAGGGTTGTCCCAACGAACCCTATTTTGGTAAGAAAATGTCTTTGGATTTGCTCCATAGTGAGAGGATTGTGGACTTTTGAACCATTGTGGCTCAGTGGCAGAATGTTCCCTCCAAACGTGAAGGTTTGGGGTTTGATCCCAGGTTGTAAAGCACCTGGAAGCCCATATTTCTGGGCTAGTCCAATTGTCAATAAATATTGTCTGAGATTAAAAAAGAACTGTTCAACATTACCATTCTATTTGACTTTGAAACTATGAATCTGGGACATAAAAGTCCTGCAGTGGATTTATTTTGGACGTTTATGGCTAGAGTAAAAGAACTATCACAAAGAAATGCAAGTCACTGAATGAAACAACTACCATGTAAAGGACTGGACACAAACAACAAAGGATGTTAAAATGGAAAAGATCACATTTGCCAGTCATTGGTATAAATGGGACAACAATGCTAAACAATATACTTGTATATCTCAGACACCATCTAGGTCACTTCCCTCTCTGTGTCATGTTTGCTTTCCTCTTTGATAAAAAGCGTGGTCTTGACTGTTGCAGGTTGCTTGTCTGCTCTGGTGTACCAACACTCCATGACGCCGCTGGCTCTGCCTTGTAAGCTCATGATCCCCACCAAAGGTCAGCGCATTCTTCAACACTATCCTATATTTTTACATCTAAAATAGAATTGCACAGCAGGCTTACCGCTACTTGGCTATATTATTGTTTCTTATAACTTAGCTAGGATTTAAACATACTTAATTGTTTTCTTCTTTTGTCACAGACCCAAATGAAGAAGCCCTAGAACTGGCCACTCCCACTGACCCGGTGGTAGAACTCCTCAAACAAGGAGCAGGTGAGTGAAGGGAGGACTTTTAGGGCAGTCTCTTTCCTCACACAGAGGATTTACAGTGTGTCTCTTCCGTCATTATAGTCCAGAAGCCTCCTGAAGACGCCCATGGTAAATACTGCTTTGGATGGGAATGTGCTCCCTTTGCATTGTCATCCAACCAAGCCCCACTCACTGCTCTGCCCCCAAACCATTTTGGAAATCCCTTTGCTACTGTGCACTACTTCATTAGCCTCCCCATGACATTTAGTTTACATGTGGGGTAAAAGAAATGTCAATAAATTCCCATTTCATCAGGAGGTTGAATTTTGATATCATTCCAGCCTTCTGTTCCTCTTGAGTTATAAGTATTGACTTTAAAGATGACATATTCTGTGAAATAGAACATTATAATGGTGTTCCCTCATCATTAGTTTATTTAAAGTTGTATTTTTGAGTAGACCTGCATTGTCCTGCATTTGAGGTTTTCTGTTTTCACCCATCCCCCATCCCCGCCCACTGCTCTGTACATACATGCAATTATTCCAAAAATCAGACTTCATAACTATAGGGTTCATAAATGTAATAGTTTTTCAACATTAAAAACATAGAAATACAAATGTGCTGCTGCTACAGTGAAGTAACACTATGAGCTTCTCACGTCTGCAGTTTTGAACAGGAAGTCTATCGACCTGTTCCTATTATTAGTCGTTTTAGATATACAATATTGCTGTTTACAATGGACACACATTTTATTTATGGTATTTTTTTTTTATTTATTTTTTTTTCAGAAAAAAATAGGTTTTAGAATTGCATTATTGACTTTTTAAAAGTGTTGAAAAAAAAATAAAAAATAATTCTAAATTCCAGAATGGAGGTAAAAGTGAAGTGGACCATTTTCAATTGAGAGAATAACCTGAGAACCTCAGAACATCACAAAATACTAAAAATGAACGAGGTTTTGTCAAAGTAAAACTACTCAATTACATGTGAGTGATATGGTTTAAACATATTTAGACATATTTATTATGTGATTTAGAAACTAGTACAAGTCAGTAAACTAACTTACATTACATATTTACAGTGAAAATTCGATGTATTTTTCGTTTTATGGACTTAAAAACGTTAGATAAGATAAGATATTCCTTTATTGTCCCACATGGGGAAATTTCATTGGTGCAACGCAGGAAGATACAGAGGCAGATACAGAAGAAAAGAACAGATCACTTATAGGAAGTTTGAAAAACACTTTATTATTTTTTTATTAGCATTAGATCTGATGTCAGTTAATCTTTGAACATTTTCTATATTCTACTTCAATTTGCCTCCAGTCGCCTCCATGCTGCAGGTTGGAACATTTTGGTGACATAGTGTTTTAAAAGATCTCTTGTTAAAAGACCCAAACTGTGTTAAAACAAGTTGTCAAAGCAGGGATCTTAAGGTTTCTGTTAAAGCATGTGTAAAAGCATCCACATTCCTCCTGCCTGTGCCGACCCTGACAGCCCGCGGGTCGTATGCTCTCGCTCCCCCTGCATGATGCTCCTAACTACCCAGCATCCATCACTGTTCCACCCGCCAACGCGCTCTCTCACTCACCCACTGGCTCTGTCCCCGCAGCCTGCAACGTCCTCTACATCAACTCTGTGGACATGGAGTCTCTTACGGGTCCGCAGGCCGTGGCCAAAGCCATCACCCAGACGCTTTCCACCAACCCTCTGCCCGCTGCCACCACCGTCCACTTCAAAGTGTCAGCACAGGGCATCACGCTCACTGACAGCCAGAGGAAGTGAGGGCAAAGTGCAACTGGAAAGGTATTTTAACCCCAAAGGCAAAATGTTGGTTTATTTGTGTTTTGTCTTGTAGGATTTTCTTCAGAAGACATTATCCCCTCAACACGGTCACCTTCTGTGATGTTGATCCCCAGGACCGAAAGTAAGCAAAGAACATGCATCCATTTCTTTGCAGTGTTGGGAAGTGACTAAATACATTTACCACAAATAGATATTCAGAATACTCATTTTGAGTAACTGTATTCTGGTACGATAACTGACGTTTTCTTGATATTCTCCGCTGTTTTTTGAGAAAGTGAGAGGCCAGCGTGAAATGTGTGGAAATCATGGATCTATGTTTATATTCATCTGTGTAGAATGCGCTCTGCAGCCAGAACTCAGGTATTTCCCGATTAAACAGCAAAGATCCAAATGTAATTTGTTGGTTATAACAAACCATTTTTTTAGTTCTAAATCATGAGATGCTAAACTAAAGGTACTCAAAATTTAAGTTTAAAGTTTAAAGGCAAACATCAACACAAACAATGCAAAATATTTGTCCTTGAAGTCATCACTATGGAGTACACTTTGCATATATAATGTGCCTTTTTTGTTCACTTAAACCACACCCCCAGATGTATAAAATGGATTGGCTAATGGCTCATTCCCTTTGACGTCGCCTGTATTAAAGCTTCAGACAAGCTTCTTTGGCCATCATCCTTTCTTCAATACAGCAACAAGAAACTGTGATCACTGTGGGATTCAGAGTACTGTTACTTTACTAAAAATCAATGGAATACATCACGATATTTGATCACAAACTTAGTCAGCATTGCTTTAGTGAGAAGAAAAAAAAGTTAGATTTTTTTCTCTCCCCTAATTCATTATAATTAAATGCATAGCAAACATGAGGCTGTTTTTCTCATATTTAGTGTTTTTAGCTGAATACAATGCAACTCAACGTGAGAGTATTCTAATCTTTCGAATACAGTGTTCTAACATGCAGTATTCTGTAACATACATACTTACATTTTCAAAGTATTCTTCCCAACACTGTTCATTTGGAATAAATTAATTAAATTAAAAGTCTGATTCTTCATTAAAGTGCATGTTTTTGTTTTTGCAGATGGGGCAAAGAAGGAGGTGGTTTAGTGAGGTAAGATACATTGTGTGTGCACTGTCTGAGAGCTAGACTGGAGTATAACTTTGTCACCATCTGCTGGTAGCTTTACAAATTACATTTCTGCAAAAAGGAATGTGCCTAAAGTGTAAAATGGGTTTTTATTATGTCAATGTTTGGTGGCATAACATCTGTGGTCAATATTTATCTTTTACATCGTTTTACATCTGTCAAGTTTGTGTAGAAAGGTTAAGCAGAAAAGTACAAAAGTAAAGAAGTTGAGCTCGAGAATCCCAATCAACACCAATAATTCCTTCCAAAATACAAAGACAAGTTAGCGCATTTTTTTTCTACAGTTAGTTAGTATCATAACTGTAGTTTTCCGTATGGTTGCTAGGTAACACTACCTTAAATGTTAAATACAACTTATAGAATATAGTTTTATCAACTACGTTTTAGTGAAATCAATTGAGTGAAAAGTAGTCCAACTCGTCGTATGCACGTTTTGGTATTTAGTTTTTTGTCACATCATTTTGTTTCATCTTGGAGAAACTCAAATGAAATGTGATAGAAGATGATGAATGAACCCTGCGAGGATCTGGCCCCTGTCCAGGGTGCACCCCGCCTAAAGTCACTGGGATAGGCTCCAGGCACCCGCGACCTCTAATGGGAACAAGCAGTAGAAAATGACTGAATGAATACATTAGATATACCCAACCTAGAACTAGGCCAACATCAGGCTTCAACCACACAGAACTAGTTCAAACCAGGTCTAACGCACTAAAGAAGGACCAAACCAGGACAATCATACCAATAAATGTCATTACAACTTTAGGTTCAAATGTTTTTAAAAGCATAATGGCCACAAACAGAGCTATTGCCATTTAGTGCACTAACAGATACACTTACGTAGGTCACTAGGCCACATGCGCAGTATTGGTCCATGTTTTTGGCATTCTCTGACCCGCAGCAGCCCACCCCGCGCCACGGCATCTATTCTTTCAACCCACTTCACGTCTATTAAAAATAGCGATAAAAACTGAGTCTTTCCTGCGCCTCCAGAGTCACGTTCTCTGTGTGTTTTATTACAATCTGACGCATATGCATGGAGAATTTAGACTCACTTAATACAAAGATGCATATGTATATACATATATATATATATATATATATATATATATATATATTGCTTCTAAGCTGAGACTATGCTTTAGCTTCACAAATTCTGGACACCATTTCAACATTTCAAGGACCTTTTACAATTCTTGAGTTTGATTTGATTAGGCCTGTTAATATGAATTACTTTTGAAACTTTTAGCGTGTAATTTTGTTTTTTATTTGTACAATAATTGCTATTCATAAGTAACTTCTATGACTAATTATAGCTACTTAATAGTATAAAAGTGATTCATACTGTTATTTATTATTTAGTGCATATTTTATAAGGGTTTCACTGGTATTATCCTGCTTTAGAGTTATTATGAGTATTAAGTAGCATATCTGGACTTCTTTTCTGTAGTAGTATGACACACTTCGACTTTATATGTTATTATGGCAGGCCTAGAATTGATAGTTTTTTTGTATGTTTTTTCAAAGGCTTTTTTTTGGTCCGTAGGCTTTTTTTGGGGGGGATTTAAATTCAAATTCAACCTTAAGTGATTATTTGAACTTAAATTGAATTGAACCTGGGATTGCCGGCTGCACATAGAGCCTGGCATATGTGCTGCCGCCTTAACCACTCGACCACCGGCCAGCACAGAATTGACTGTTTTTAGTTTGTTACTCACTTATCATTCAAAACCCATGACTACAATAATCTGCCAACTGTGTCAAATTAAGATAAGATAAGATATGCCTTTATTGTCCACACATGGGGAAATTTTGGTGTTGCAACGCAGGTAGATACAGGGGGAAAGGACAGATAACTTATAGGAAGTTAAAAAAAAATAATAACACTCTTAATAGAAGAACTGTTGTGAACAAAACTCCTGTATTCAGGACCTCTCATATCTTAATAATGGAATCTTAATAAAATAAAATAATAATAATAAAAATAAAAATAGCTGGCAAATTACAAATATGTCTCCACAAAATACTGTCCACTCAAATGTTGATTGGAAAGAAAAGGCTTTATTCCACCTCAGTCAGTGTGACATGATCAAATACTGTATCTTCACTACTGTTTTCACCACTAATGCCCTCTTGTCTCCTTTGTTGCTAGGCTTTTTGGTTTTGTAGCGAGGAAACAAGGAAGCACAACGGACAACGTGAGCCACCTGTTCGCCGAGCTGGAGCCGGATCAGCCCGCCTCCGCCATCGTCAGCTTCGTGTCGCGGATGATGAAGCGGTGAAAAAGCCCCTCTGCGGCGGCCCACGGTGGAACTCCTCCTTTGTAATTGGTGTCTCTCTCACCGGGAAAGATGACCCTTTTTTGATTTTCGTCCCGTCTCTTTTGCCTTGCTGGTATGTCTTGAGTTTTGTCAGAGGCTGGATTTAAACGGATCTACGTTGGCGCTAGAGGAAGTGCAAGTGGAGCTGGGAATGTGACACGCAGCAGCCGTTTTGGAAAAGGAGAAGCGGCTAACCTTTAAGAAGAAAACGCTAGCTAAAGATGATGAAGGAACTAAGTAATGTTGAGAAGAACTTCAGGTTTTCATGTTGTTTGTGTCGACTGACTTAACCAAAGGTAGTTGCAATACAAGTCCAAGAACGACGTAGCTATTAAGCCATTACATTTTCTTTCAAAGGAACAAAAAAACAAGAGATTATTCTTGAAAACGTCTTCAAGAGAGGAGAAAAAAAAAGAAGTCGGCCATGATGGCTTTTAGCAAAACAGTGTCTGAAGACCTTATGCATGTTAGCTTGATCTTTAAGCTCGGATCTTCTACCTTCCACAAAAAAAAAAAAAAAAAATCTCATCGTGAGTGCTCATTTGACTTGGTCTGTGTCGGTAAGGGCTCTGCAGTGAAAAATATAGCAGACCATTTGAAAAAAAAACAAAATAAACTTCACATCACTTTTCCCCAGAGCATGTCACGCATTGAGGAAGCCACACGATGGCGCCCCTGGCTCAGGCTCGGACCCCTCTCCCGCACAGCCTGCTGGCAGTAGTGGACCCTTTTTCATGGATTGACTTTTTGCCATCGGAAAACACACTGGAAATCACCTCAGACCTGGACCTATGCACTGTTTTTTGCATGTTGTCCCAAATCTTGCACCCGTCCTCTCCCCTTCCTCTCACCACATCCAAATCATCACTGACGACATTCAGTGTGCTAAAAAAAAAAAAAATCTTCTAGAGGTTGTATGGCTTGTCAAAGAGACTGCATGAATTTTTTTGTACTAGGGAACCCATTGTCAAAAATAGTGACATTATTTTCGGGGACACCATTGAGCACCATAGAATAATTTTAAAAAAGACACACTGTGCGCAAATGCCTGTCTGTTAAAACCACCTTTCACAATAAGCTAAGGAAAATTGCTATAACTGTACATAGATATACTACTTTGGAAAGATGACATAGCGAAAAAAAAGTATTTATTTTTGTTGCTTTGGTCCCTCATGGTTACTCATATATACATATATTGTACAGTCTAGATAAAGAACCTAAATGGGTGAGAAAAAAGATAAAAATTATTTTGGCTAATGATTTCAAAGTCTGACGATTTTGAAATGTGTTGAATATATGGTGTACATTACTTTGTACATGTGTATGTTTGTTTTTGGCTTGTCATTTTTGTTTCTTTCTTTTTTCCTTTTCTTTCAAGAACAAGGAAGGGCATGAATGGTAGAAGCCGAGAATTGCTGAAAATGTATTACATTTTTTGCGGAAATGCATGGGAGGTTTTTGAAAACAGGACAGGAAACAAAACTCATAGAAACAAAACAGAAGTAAAATTAAAAAAAAAAAAATAGCTGGTAGATATTTTAGAAAAAAGGGAAAATCGCCTTCAGCAGCCAACCTTAAATGCAATATCAAAAATGTATGCAACCATGACAGTTAACAGTTAATTTTGCCAAAGATTTTACCATCTATGCTAATCGGCTAGATTTTTGTTGTTTTTTGTTTTGTTTTTTCAGTTCCAAGACAAAATGCATTGCTTTTTAATGGTGTTGTGCCAAAATGTATGGAACCATTTTGGAAAGTCAGAATATTCACAAAAAATTCTAAAACTGTGTCAACTGCTGCTCTGTTTTCTCCGGCCCTCTCCCGACTTTTTAATTTATTCTTATTTATTCTTTTAAAGAATCTGCAACTTTTACAGTTTTGGAATGGGTGATTGTTTTTGGTGGCACTTCATTGAAAGCAAAGAGGTATCCTGCACTCCACTATATTAGTTTGAAATGTAAAGAAAAAAAGACATAAATCCATAGTGGTAGTGAAAATGTTCCATTTAGCATTGTACCTGTTGCTTTGAATCAAGGGTTACTGCTCAGTGGAGATGCAATCCGTCTGTGCATAACGGTTGAATGTGCGACTATGGATGTACCAAAAGCTTGGGGGTTTAGTTTGCGCTTTTAATTTTCATTATATTGTCATGGCTTACCTGTTCCTATGGAGAAAAAACATTAAAGCAATACAAATCAACCTGCGACTGCTCTTTCATTGTTTTTATATGTATGCTCTTATGGGTTTGGCTTGTTTACCTTTATTTAACAAGGAACTCATCTCTTTTTCAGGGGAGTCCTGACCAAGACAGCAGCACAGAACCATCATAACATCCACACACATTTAGACAGTTCTATAAACAGTTACAAACCACGGATCTCATTTCCAAACCTTTTAGCATGGATTTAAATTGACCTATTGAATTCAGTTATTTTAGTTTCCAGACCTTTATAAGTTGGAGTGGCCCAGTGGCACAGCTGTTAACACTCTCGCCTCACAGCCAGAAGGTCCTGGGATCCGACTCCCGGGCGTCATGGGGCCTTTCTGTGTGTTCTCCCTGTGCCTGCATAGTTTACCTCTGAGTGCTCCAGTTTCCCCTACCACTACAAATATGTACAATAGGCTCCTCCCCTCTGGGGCCATGACTCCCCTGCAAAAGTGTTTCTAATTCTCAGTTTATTAAAAGGTCAATAAATAAATGATTTATTCCATGTTGAGGGAGCAGAATATTAAATGTCACTTTAAATCTCACTTGGTACAGAACGCAATACTGAGTCTTGACATTGCAGAAAATACTGTCCATCTGTTTTGTTTCTGAATACACACACACACACATATGGAGGCAGCATATCCCTGGTAAGTAAACATAGAAGTGGCTCAGCCTGTAAGTGTCCATTTCTGCCCAGTCAACACACCTGTACAGTCCGCAGTGGTCAGTCCAAGACTTAGAGTTTATGATAAACTAGTGAACGTTAATTGGTAATTTTCTACCCGTTAGGGGTCATAGGTGAGTGGAGCCTTTGAGTGGGGTTCACCCTGGACAGGAGCCAGATAGTTTAAGTTAGCTTAACACAGAGACAACCGTTCACTCTCACATTCATTCACTAGAGGCAATTTTTTCAGTTACCAATTTACCTAAACTGGTAAATGGAATCCTGCAATTGTAAGAATGTGTGATGGACAACATGAAAGGATTTTGAAATGTAATGACAATAGCAAGAAGAGTTTTGGCAAAACAATAAACTATCAAATATCATCAGAATAGAAGTGATTTTTAGTATCAATGAGATCTTGACATCATCATCATCATTAACATATAGGAGTGGCCCCAAAACAGAGCCTTGGGGCACCTCCTTGATAGAAATAGGAACAAATCTACTTTTTTTCTCCAGAATATCTATCAATATTCTTACATTAATATTCATGAAAAGCTAAACCATAATATTCCAGAGCTCAACTTCGTGGAAAATAGGCTGGCATATGGAACAATTGATTGAGAATGTTACGTTCAGAACCGTAAGTAGTTGGGCACCTTAGCTAAAGGTCACTATTGGTCCGCTTAAACAATGAGATTATCACCGGTATATATTAATCGGAACATTTTATTTTAAGGCCCGAGCACCGCAAGCTGGTCCCGTAAGGCCGTGCGAAGCACGTTAGCGAAAGTGTCTGTGCGGTGCAGCGGCAAATTTGTCCGACAAATGTAAGGCAAGGCAAGTTTATTTGTAGAGCACATTTCATACACAAGGCAATTCAAAGTGCTTCACACAGCAGGAAAAAAACACTAAAATCACAAATAAATTACAAAAACAGAAATACAATAAAATTAACTAAATAAAAAAATATCAATCCAACTGATTGTCTAAACATGTAAAAATGTAGACATTTTACATTAACTATTTTTGTCATTCCCAAGCCCAATTTAGCCCAAATTTGTATTGGTTGTTAAAATTAAAATTGGCGCAATGGTCCGTACAATCCGTACGGATTGAAATTAATTAAAAAAAATAATTTTGCACAAAATTCTACTTTGGCGTCCCAATCAAAAATAGGACTTATGCCATATTTCTTACAAATTTCCATGTCACACTTTCACAATCTCCTCCTCACAAGTTTTGTGAAAATCATCTTCAAGACTTGGCAATCAAAAGAATTTTGCACAAAATTCTATTTTGGCATCCAATGAAAAAATCCAATCAGCCCCATGTCATATTTCTTACGGCGTAGCCGTGGTAATGACAGAAACCTCCCATGTTATTCCAGTGGGGAAATCGCCAAATCTCTGAAATTTGAACAAACTTTATATTTTTGAGAAATGAAGCCTGCGTAAGTTCACCTGGAAGACCTAACTTGATCTGCGTCGACCACCATGCCAGGACACGCCTCCCCAGCTCCATCAACGCACTCAAGCGGGCGTCAGCCTGTCCGTCTGTGAGAGTCAGATCCCTCCTTCACCATGGACTCCTCCGGGATTCTACTTTTTCCCAAGGAGGTTTTGTAGTTTTTCCTTGCCAAGAAGGGAGGGTGTAAGGACAGGGGACGCCTGCGTCATCGCCCCTCGCACCTGCTCCCCATCCGCAATCAACGCACCCAAGTCACTCCTCCCCGCTCCCAATCAGCGCACAGGCGGTCGCATTTAAGCCCTCAGACAGATGGCTCGGCCGCTTCAGACCATACTGCGACCCACCACCTCCCCTGCTCCTCCTCTGCATCCCTCTCATCCTAATCATCCTCTCTACCTTCTCTCCATATCTACCACCACCAGTCTCCAGGCCCTGGGGGGAGACATCTAATTCAATTAGATTATGGAGTGCCCATGATCACTATGTCTTCCGCTGAGTCTCTCCAGGGTGAACTTCCCCTAGGGCGTTTGCCCTAGTAACCTGAAATTTATTGAGACTCATCTTCAGAGTGGGGCATCAAAGGTCATCCAAAAAAATTCTTTTAACAGGTTTTGTAGTTTTTCCTGGCCGAGAAGGAAGGTCTAAGGACAGTGGACCCTGGGACATTGTTTAATCCGTTTTTCACTGTCGCCTCCGAGGCAACTGCTGTTGTGATTTTGGGCGTTATAAAAATAAATCGAATAGAGCCGCAAACCTTTCCAAAAACATTTACATTTTCAGTACACAATAATTCCCCTATCTATAAAGCAAAGTGTAGAAGGTGCAATAGTGCCACGGATTTGTCAATATTTTTATTTTTGGATTATTATTAATTTATGTAATGAACATACATGATACATGCTGAAAACATTCCGGTTTGTAGCCATGGTCCAATCTCCATTCGTTGTGATGCATTCACTCTCTCAAACACACTCATTCATACTGTACATGGACACTGGATGCAAGGTGGGTGAAGAGTCTTGCTCAAGGACAAAACGGCACCCAGCAACTTATCAGGCTATATCGGGTTTCCTGGCTTTTTTGTTTAATTTATCTTGTGTCAATCACAAACGCTCAAACTCACATATTTTCCAAAACTGGTATTTCTGGCCATCAAATATTTCAACCATTTTAAGTCAAGTTTGCAACAGAAAGCATTAGCACTGATCCCTTCACATTTGTTCCTTGTATTTAAGAAACAAAATGTGCTTCAGGCTTCTATTCAAATCCAAACCATATTCTTACATGAAGGACCATCGTGTAAGAATGGAACTGTACTTCAGCGCTCTCTTCTTGGCTTACAGAAAATCGTGCCACCATACTGTTTGATCCTCATTTGACTCCTGCCTGCTGAATCACCCGACGCCTGTTCACTCATCCTCCCCTTCCCAGAGAGTTTCAAAGCCCGGCTCCATCTGGTCCTCATTTTTTTCTGGTCTAACATCGCCAGTAATCGAACTTTATCAGGGTGGACCCAACCCTGCAACCGCTACTCCGTCTACAACCCTTCCCCGTGTTTTTACTGCCTCTGCTCTCTCTGCGCTGTCCACAGAACTTCAAATAAAAGTGTCAACGTGAATCACATCACACCACTGCTCTGCCGCCTTTACATCCAATGCATATGTACTGTCTAGCCAAGGAAGCGTAATGGCGACAGCATTGGTGGGCAGCTTTACTCATAGCATAGGGAAGTTGGTCATGCATATTTGGGAGTCGATGCAGCGTCTACGGGCATGGGAACCTTTGTGACGGACGAGGTGTGGTCCCCAACAACTTGTAGAGAAAACAAACTCAGAATTGGCTACTGCTTTGGAGAGCTGCCGTGTTGCCTTTGAAGAACAAGTGAGATTTGGTGAGATTAGGCCTGCTTTAAAGGTGCACGATGTTACTTTTCTGATGGATGCTCATGTAGATGTTGCTTTGCCTGGATTTTTTTATTTTTATTGCAATAAAAACACCTGTAATTGAAAAAACTAAAATTAAAAGCTAAAATGTTTAAAATTATACTGTATAATCCCTCATTCGTGCAGGAGTGTTCAATCATAGAAAAAGATTCAGTTGTGGTCATCAGGACACTATGTTTGTTTCGATTGGGGGTTCTGGAAATTACTACTTTTTTTTATATATAAAACTGCAGTAATTTCCTGGATTTTGGTGAGTTTGGAAACATTTTTGTAATATCCTACTGACTACTACTGATTTTGTATTTTTGGGAATCAAAAATTATTCTCCAATAATTCTCGCAACAAAACTTTACAGACTTGACACATGGCTTTGGGAAACAGGTGGAAAAAAGGAGGTGGTTTTGTGAATGTTAGAGCTGAACGAGGAGCTAAAAACAAGAAAACAGCTCTGTGAAGAAAACATCCAAACCAGTGCAAACCTGGAAAGATCAAGAGCTAAAGGTAAAAACAGGGCAAGTCTCACTGCAGAGTAATAAAGTATTAACATGACAGAGTGAAGCTGCTGTGAGCTCTGACAGCCCAGAATCCTGTGTCCACTATTATGACTGAAGAACTGGACACTGAGAATGCACTCATTTGATTCACTACATGAATAGTTTGTGCTCACTAAGCTTAAACTATAAAAGTAGTAATATTGAGTTTGAGTATTAACAGCCAACAGGATTTGATATAAACTTTTATCAGAAATCATATCACCATATTCCTTTTCCTGCTGCTGATGCATGCATATGATCTAATGTTTTTCCCCCTGCTGCAGATGTATGCAATAGTGTCCGCAAATAACATTCACTCGGCTATATGATGACAATTTATTATTTTTACAACCTGAGCATAAACATTTTGCCCGTCTGGCTTACTGTAACAATTACTGTATTTTGGGGTAGTACCCTAGTCTGTCTAGACACAAAAGTTAAGAGCTCCTTTAACCATACATTAGGATTGTTTTATTTATTTCAGGGACAATGCATATTAATATTCTGTACATTTCTGTAAATATGCCAGCATCAGCCTAAATTATATTTTTCATCTGTAGTCCCATGACAGCCTAAACAGGGAATAAAAAAACAAGCAAGGATTTTACTTCAAAGTTAGAAATACATCCACTGTTTACATTATAAGACACAGACACAACAATCATCCAGACACAGACAACAGACACATAAACGAGCAGATACACACCCTACAGAGAACAAACACACACAGACACATGCAAATACATGTCAGGAGGCCTGCAGGGGGCAGCAGAGAGAGAGCAGCTCCAGTAAATGTTGACAGCGCTGGTTTGCAATGAGCCATTGTTTTAACTGTATTTTGAAGGTGTGATGTGGGTTTGCATTTCTGATAGTTGTGGGTGTGAGGTTCATTCAGAGGCATCAGAAATCAGAGGCAGCAGTTTGACTCAAGGTACTTTTCCTGAAGGGGATAATGTTGTCCCCTCTCGCCTCTGGTTCTGCTGTGGCCGGTGGTTCTGATTTAATAAACTGAGTGAGTGGTGCAGATGACAGACCATGAATGACTTTGTACAGTAGACAGAGATTTGAGTATTTGACCATGTTCTCCAAGCTGAGTAGACTGTGTTTGTGTAGTATGGGGCAATGGGGAGTGAGGTTTAGTTTTTTGTCCAGGATTTTGGCAGTTCGTTAGTGAAGTGATTGCAGAGGTTTCAGTGTTGTGACCAGGTGAGTAGAAAGTATGTGATGTGGGAGAGAATCATTGAGTGCATGAACATTTAAGCGGCTTGTGTGGACATTTGGTGGCGGATGTGTTTGAGATTACATTTTTATTCGGGTACAGATTCTATTGACATGTGATTTTAATGACAAATTTGAATCTATTTTAACAATCTGCAGGCGTTTCCCTGAAACAAACAAATGTGCCTGGGTCAGTATGGTGACTGTTGGATTTGGAGTGTTCTAACCGAGACTTGAGTATTTCTGAGACCTTAGAGATGTAATTGCTGTGTGTGTAGATTATGGTGTCATCAGCGTACATCAGAATGTAGACATTATTGTAAACAGAAAGGAGATAATTAATGTAAAGTGAGAAAATATGTATTTGTACTTCTTTCCAAGATTCAAATGGGGCCCTTGTTTATCATAAGAAAACGTGTGTTATAGTTGTGTTTAACACAACAAAAGAGATTATGTTCCACAGTCCTTCAAACATGCAGTCATTAAACCGCTTTTGAAAAAGCCTAACCTAGATCCTGACCGATCAAGTAGACCTAGTGCTTGTGTGGCAGTAGGCCCTCATAACCCCTGACAGCCTATGGCCTGTGACCTGGGCCTTTAAAAGGAGGCTTCCTCACCTGCGCTGGCCCTTCTCGCCTCTGACGTCACCCGCCACCTGGGAGCAATGCAAGCGGCACGAGGACCGGAGCATTCGTTCTGATCGCCCCAAAAACACCCCAAAGTTTAGGCTTAAAGCCAGCGATCACACCAGCGTGTTAACCAGGTTGGTTTGCGCATCGTGCGCTCACCAAACCCTGCTTAAACCTTGTTGTATGACTCGTGCCGCACGCTCCCCAGGTTTAACGCCCCGTGCGTGACGTTACGTGCAGGCTTTGTGCGCCGGGATTCCTCCCAGCCACGGCGCGCATAGTGCACAGATTCGAGCACCGGATTGGTAACCCCGCGGGTCTCTCCTCCGACCCCAAACCCAGAACTTCCCTCCAAGTGCCCTTGGTGGGTTTGGGGACGTTCGCACCGGCTCCATTCTACATTGAGACTGTAACATATCAACGTTTGGAGTTTTTGAGTGTCGGCTCTGGCCCCCAGCTGGACTGTGGGACTGTACCGGGTCCCAGGCCTGCTGCTAAGGACCAGCGCCACCTCCTGGTAGGGTAATTGGGCTAAGTGCCTTAAGGGACAATCTGAGCTGCTGTTTTATTTTACTTTTGTTATTTCTGTGAATTGTTTAAATGTGTCTACTGTTTTAGAGGTGTGAATGAGAGAGTAGTAGTAGATTTATTAAAAATACAAATGTTTTATTTATTCTGTTTTTAGATTTTAATAGATATAAGATATAGATATAATAAATTGTGAACTGTTTTCCTATATCTGAGTCTCCTGGTCTGCTCAAAGAATTTGCGCTTGCCTTACTTGTGTATGTGTCCCTGGCACCAATCCAGGGTGGTGTTGTTGGAAACTAATACAGTCAATTATTCATTTAACCCATAAATTGGAATTCATGTGGAAGACATCCACCTAAACATCATATCCCTATCGTAGCCACGACACTTGTGTGAAGGATATAAAAACCTGGATGACTTTAACTATCTGCTTAACCCGAAAAATCCTAAACATCGAGACACTTTAACTGAGCAGATAGTCACACTGGACTATGTCAGTGTTGCCTCCAGTTCTACTGTAAGAAAACTTGGAGTCTTATTTGACCAGGATCTCTACACAAAGCACACAAAAATCAAACCTTTAAAACAGCCTATGTCCATCTGCGCAACATAGCTAAAATCAGAAAAATCTTGTCTAAAAGTGATGCTGAAACTTATCCATGCATTTGTTACATCTAGATTAGACTACTGTAACTTCCTGCTCGCAGCGTGTCCCAAAAACTCTATAAAAAGCTTTACACTGGTTCAAAGTGCAGCAGCAAGATTACTAATAGGAACTAAAAAGCTCCTCCTGACTTACAAAGCAGTAAGTGACATGGCCCCCCCAAAATGCTATAGTATCATATCATCCAAACAGAGCTCTTCGCTCTCAAAATGCTGGCCTTCTGGTGGTCCCAAGAGTCTCTAAAAGCACAGTAGGAGGTAGAGCGTTTAGCTCCCAAGCTCCTGTGTTATGGCATCAGCTCCCTGTCCTTGTTAAAGAGTCCGACAGTCTTTTCTCTTAAGACCAGGCTTGAAATGTTCCTCTTTGAAATGGCTTATGGTCAGGCCAGTTAGGAACAGAAATATAAACCTACAGTTTCCCAGCACTGCTGCCCTAGGAGCAACTATGCTCGGGGAAGTATGGCAGCTTGAGCACTATCCTCTGCTTCTGACTACTTTTCCTGTCAAACAATATTTGATATTTAATTTCACTTGTAATCTGTTCATTGCTTTTTATTCTTCTTCTAACACATCGATGACCTGTGGATCCAGATGCTGTCTATCTGCAAATCAAAACGCTTCCGTCGGTTCGTCTGAGGGAGTTGGATCTCTCCTTCACTGTGGAACTCCTCCAGGTTTCTACTTTTATCCAAAGAGGTTTGATAGTTTTTCTTAGCCAAGAAGGAGGGTCTGAGGACGTGCAACCTTGGGACATTTCTCTAAGGACACGGGATGCCAAGACCCTATGAACATTGTTTAATTGTTTTTTCACCGTTGCCCCTCGGTAACAGCTGTTGTGATTTTGGGCTACAAAAATAAATTGAATTGAATGATGGTGTGCTGCTCGACATTTTAAAAATCAAATAGAGTTACTATATCTAAATACAACAAATTCACTTTCAATCCAAAGTTTAGCAAAGCATACACACAATAAAGATTCAACAACAACAGAAAATCCAAGGTTTTTTCCCATAGCAAACAGTTGAAAGCGTTTCTAATGTTGAATGGAAAAAGTTCACATGCTGCAGACGAGTTGATGATCGGAGCTGCCACTGTACCGTTGAGCATTCTCACGAGCGCGACGACGCCAACACACCGTAGCCGAACCACGAAACGGGCCTGGTCCACAGCAGCTGGACCTGCTCACCAACCCACTCCTGCACCACCTCCTCTGTCTGCTATCTACAGTTTGTCTTGGCAGCACACTCGGTTCAAACCACTGATTACATTTTCTTAACATCTTGATAACACGTGCAGAGCAAATTGAGCGTTTGACTTGCACAAAACACCTGTTCTGGATTTGAACGATTAACTCTGTCACTCGAAAAACCAATCTTTGCTTTGTCTCAGCGATGGTTGAAAAAAATGTAAGAGGCAAACCAAAACAAGCAGGTTGATTTTTTCCATTTGATAAGCGTGCAGTGGGAACTTTCCCCCGTTTGCATGTTTACAGTCCAGTGGCATCCGTGGAGCCAGGTCAGGATTTTCCAAAGCGAAGCCAGGCTGAGTGCTCCGTGTGGGAAGGTCGTACCTGGGTGAGAGAGAGGCTCACTCAGCACTTCAGCTGGAGCGTCTGGGCTTTGTGGAGCGGGGATGGGTCATGGTTTGTGTTTGTGCATGTGTGTGGGCATCTACCGAGACTTACAAGTCTGGTTCTTTACAGCCTTTTTTCAACCAGTGTACCAAGGAAAACTAGAGTTCCTTGAGGTTTTGCAGGAGTGTCGTTAAAATGTAGTGTCAACACGGATTTAAGTTAATAATGTGCCATTTTGGAGTTTCAAGAACATACTTCTTTACCAAAAGAGAAAGCAAGATTTTGTTTTGTTTTTTCGCTTTGTGTATTTGAGGATGGGGAAGAAGTCTCTGCTTTTCTCTGACTGGATATAACATACATACAACATGGATATATACATTTACATTTTGGACAGAACAACAGTAGTGCAAATAGATGAAGCGTTATTTAAAGTGACAAGTGTTTTTGCAACTGATATTTAGTTGATTTTACACATCCAAATACATTGTAAAAACAATGGAAATTTAAGAACAAAAAACAAAGTTTGAAAATGTAATATTTAAAGTTGGACAATATAGATAATATACATTTTCTAGTGGCGGTGGAGAGGGTGCTGCTTGTCTCCATGGAGATGTTATTACTTTGCCAAATATGTTCCACAGTATTAATGTTATTCTTTCAATCATTTTCTACCATTTGTTCCCTCTAAGGGTCGCTGGAGCCTCTCACAGTGACTTTGGGTCCTGGTTAGGAGCCGGCTAGTCGCAGGGACATAGACGTAACATTCACTAGAGGCAATTTTAGAGTTGCCAACCTAACACATGTATGTCTCTGGAGGGTGGGAGTGAGCCAGAGAACCCGGAGAGAACCCACAGGAACACGTGAGAGATCATGTGATGTTGGTCTGGCCGAGGAATTGAATTCCATGGTCTGTTTATTGGGAGGTGAGAGCTCTAACTACTCTGCCACCGTGCACCACCTGCAGCAGACGCTGTATGGAGGACGTTTGATTTTTTATGGAAACAATTGAAACAATAGCTACTTAGTTCATTAAGGTAAGGTTAAGGCAAAGGGTTAAGGTTTGACTTAGCGCTTGATCATTGTGTTAAATTAAAGCTGATGATCTGCAGTTAAAGTGCATTTTTTAAGATTGAAATCAACATTCTGTTCACAGTGCACATTTGAATTATTTCCATCTTTTGAAAGAATACTAAAAAAGACTTCTAAACTATTACAAGATAACCTGCATTTGTAGAGGTTGAACCTATTCACAGAAATATTGCTAAATTCGATTAATACATGTATAACTTGCTCAATACAAATTGCCGGTTAATTTTGATACATCTTTTGATCTTCTCCAATATAAAGTTCAATACATTATAATACATACAAAAAAATAAGCTATATTCAGTGTAAAAGAGTTGGGCGACTCACTATTGCATAACTACGCACTTTGAACTAGGGACAACTTTAATATCAACACTTCCCGTCTCATCCGTATGGACAAAACACAGCTCTGCTTCCACGTCGTCACATTGTCCTTGCGTTTGGTCTCAGCAGATAAAAGGTGTAACACGGACGGTGTCACATTTTCCCTGAGCGCCTGAATGCGTTGCCGGCCGCTTTGGAAAATGTCATGTTTGTTTTATGATGGCACGACGGACACTTTCTGAGGCTGTTAATAAACCGTGCAAAAATAAATGACATAATGTGAAACTGAATCCTGACTGCTTATGCGGCTTGTTCAGATGATGTCAGGTCCACAGGGTTAACGCTTCAATTAAATACTTACTTGAGCTAATGCAAGGGCTCTTAATGGTTGCTATGTCATTGGATCTGGTGTGGCGTTCAAAGGAGGTCTGGGTCACGGGAGAACATAGCACTGTGGAGGGGCGAGGAGATTGTGTCATAGCTTGTAAAAAAAAAACATCAACTGTTGAAGTCATGTTTGGAGTAAGAGTTTACTGTAAAATACTTTTTGAAGAGCGTGTACAGGGGCGATTCTAGCCTCCTAAGTTTAGGGTTACTCAGCATGCAGGGGTACAACTGATGTAGTGATCATTCTTATCTCTGTGGTTTCCAAATTATGGTATGGTGTAGGTGGGTAGGTACATATAGTGCATATGCATGTTTAGTTTGGCCAGTTAGGAACAGAAATAAAAACGGACAATTTCCCAGCTATGCTGCCCTAGGAGCAACTCTGGGGGAAGTACTATCCTCTGCTTTCGACTACTTTTTCTATCAAACAATGTTTAATATTTAATTCCTTCTTCTTCTCTCACTTCCCCGCCAGGAGTGGAACAGGCACATCGATGACCTTGTGTCCCACAATGGGGAAATTCCAGC
This sequence comes from Eucyclogobius newberryi, assembly GCF_026437365.1. Taxonomy (NCBI): domain Eukaryota; kingdom Metazoa; phylum Chordata; class Actinopteri; order Gobiiformes; family Gobiidae; genus Eucyclogobius; species Eucyclogobius newberryi. The sequence continues at coordinate 46,875,483 of NW_027315723.1, forward strand.
GTTGCACAGATTAGGCACAAAAGTAAATAATTAAAAACAGATAAATTATAAAAACTCTTATAAAAAATCTTTTATACTCTTAAAAATATTCTGGGTCTCACCAGAACAGCAATGCTCTGATTTGAGCTGAAATAAAGTTGTTGTTTGTTACAGACAAGGTAAACACCAGCCTCCTTGTTCTTTTGAAATCTTGAGATTGTTTTATTCCACTCGTCAAACAGCCAGTTGGGCAATCTGGGCAAAACATGAATTTATATAGTTTCAATCCTTTGATGTAGACTAGAAGTATGGGATGAGAGTCCCTAATTCAAGATCATTTTTCACAGTAGTAAAAAGAGGTGCATCATTTTCCCCCAAAATTGTAGATGGATCTTTATAGAGGACTACACCTAAATATCTAAGGGATTCCATTTGCCATTTAATGTGAGTCAATCTACTAATGACAAAGCTTCATGTTCACAAAATTGAAATAATTTGTTTATCTATTTATTTATTTATTATATGTTTAATCATGTTTTTCTTGCACCGATCCTTCAGTAATTAGTCGACTAGATATTGTGCATTATTTACTGATTTGCACTTCCAACTAAATTAATCTATTACATAATTATTTAGTTATATATCAATTGGTACAGAATACTATTACTTATTACTGAAGTTATAATTAGAAGTAAGTTATTTGAGTACAGAGGCTACTCTACCCACTTTTACTGGCTAAGTTATAATGAGGCAAGTATTAGATAAAGTAACATAACAGTATTATGTACATTATGTTTTGAGGTAGAAATTAAAACATTAAAAAATAGAGATTGAGCCTCATGATTTGTGTGATGTGCATAATGCCCTTTATTTTCTCTTCTTTGTGTATGTGGCACAGCTCTGGACGCGTCTCTACTGTGCAGCCATCTGGATCTGGAGATTATTCTGCTCTGAAAATAAAGATTAACATCTACAACAGCACAGTGTCTTTTCTCACCACCACCGTCACCTTTACGTCACCAACTCTGCAGTCTACAGAACTCTACAGTTAAATGCACTATATTATAATTAGATCTGGATTGAAAAGAGGTGCATGTGAAGAATGGATAATGGTTCTTTTAAGAATGTAGACATGTTCTTGTTCTATGAATTAAACAACACAGTACATAAGAAGAATTAGAACCTTTGCATTTTTTGGTCTTAAAAAAGTATAGTTCAAGGGGGTATGGCAAAATACGGGTTTGTGTTGCATTGGAAAACGTTTTTTGGGGGGAAATTAATGCTTCATGTGCAGTTAACATGACACTAAAAAAAACGTATCAAACAATACAGTTTATTTAGCAGTAAAAACATTTTAGCTCCAGGTCACATTTTAAAATGGTATTTCCTTTTTAATTTTATTCAACCTGTATACAAAGGCCTATTTTAATATTATTATAAATGTTCTAATTTACTTTAATTCTTTTGAATTCCATTTACCTTTGTTATTGTAATGTGCACGCTGCTGTGTTCAATTTATCTTACGGCTCAAGGGCCATATTTGCCCCTGGATGTAGCATTAACGTGGGCGCAGCAGAGCTCAAGTTGTCACACCTTGCTGTTCTCTCAGCCCTAGGTAAACGAACAAACTTCTTGCTTCTTAAGAGGTATGCATTGAATTAAAGCTCTTTGCGCTGTTTTGGACACCTATTACTGTGCGGTCTGGGCCAGACTGGACCTGCCGACTCATGTGCTCAGCTTAGAGAGGAACGTCTATTTGGAAAATCTAATTAATCCTCACTGTCACATCACATTCACCCAAAATCCTTGTCCCAGTCCCAGTGTAAAACTGGCACACACTGACAGGCCAACACGAGATCCGCACATAAGATAAGATAAGATATTCCTTTATTGTCCCACATGGGGAAATTTCATTGGTGCAACGCAGTTAGATACAAAGAACATACGATCAGACTGAGCTGACCACAGTGTGTGCTCCGTTCTCCCGCCTTCTGGACAACACAGCATCCTATTGAGCACTCGGGTCAAGCCCATCTTGAGGACATACTCTGCGTTGCGCAAAACAAATAAATGTGAATTAAAAAAAGAAACAACGCTCCAAGGCAGCATTTCGTTTTTTTTCTTCTTTTTTTTCATTTTAAGGACACAAAAACACAACAACTGGGATACGATCTAAAAAGAAAAGAAAAGGCTGTATTTCAATATTTTATTTATTTATTTTTAATTTTGAGAACTCATTGAAAAATGGGAAATCAAACCGTTTTATTGCTCACTTCTTTCATTGCCTGTATATGAGGCATGACTGCAAACATGTCCCACACAGCCTCCAGCAGCCAAATCCAGCCTCTATAAACCAGAGTTAAGGTCGGGAAGGTAGCGCCCTGGCCCCGCCCCCTGGAAAAAGGCTCCTCGGGGGCGCAAAATATGGCTCCAGAAGTTTAAAAGAGAAATATAGATTATAACAGCAGAATCATCTGTTTGTCTCTCTATATATACACCTAATAATAAATAAACACCTACCAATATTTATCCTTAAGTTTGAGGTATAAATATTTTAATGATTTGTTTTTTCTTAAAAGAATTGAGTAAAACTCATAGGCTTAGATGTGGTATTTATGTTGTCTTTAAGACAAAACTATCTTCTCACAGTAGGTTGAGGATGAAATTGCTTCCATATCGATTAGAATAATTCTAGAAGTATAACTAGATCTATTGAATGCAACATCACATTTCTTATCTAAATCTTTAGCTCTTATCATTTCAGTAGTGCAGTAACCTTTGAGCCGCTTGCATATCTTTAGTAGTAATTGATTTAAACGTTCCCATTTTTGTTTTACTCACCAGAAGTGTGCTTCTCTACGTGGGTTATTAGTAAGGCAGGCTGATGACCTTGTGTTAAATGTAGGCACAATTAGCACGTAGCCACGATGTGTTGCTCTGCCGAGATCACATCCTGCATTAGCTATGCACGAACACAGGGCCGGCCCAAGCCTTCAGGGGGCCCTAAGCGAAAAAAAATTTGGGGGCCCCTCACCACGTCATCAGAATCAGTTTTATTGCCATTGTCAGTAAACAATTCACATATGGGAACTTTCTTCAACGCAAACAAAGTTCACCAAAACTCCAGGGCATCTGTTTGCCAGTTAGTTTATTCTCAGCACCTCAACAGCTCAAATATTGCTAACTTAAATCCCACAATGCAACTTGGTATTCCGCTGACATCACCTCTACTCCCTGTACAAATAACACACGTCCCAGATATGTTTTTGGGCGTATTTGTGGGCGTTAAGGGTCTACAGCCACATTAGCACATTAGCAGTTTAAACTAATCAACAGGGGGGTCTGGGGGCCCTCCCCCAGAGATTTTCAGACCTTTTTCGTGTATTCTGTTGCATTTTAATGTGGTCCAGCCGGCTAAAATAAGAGTAAAATGTTGAGGTTGTAATGCTATAAAATGATGATGTGATGAAACTGTGCCAGGAGAAAATGACTAAAGCCAGTTATTAATACATTAGTGTACTTAATTACTCAATACAATATTGGCTATGAAAATAATTATGATCAAATTGATTAATTTTAACTGAAAATGTAAAATTAATAGTTATCCTTACTAATTTATCTTTTACAGCTCCCAACTGTTCCTTCTTGCCAAAGTGACAAAACAAGTTATATTAAATTAAACAAATGGCATAAGCATTGCTTGATTAACAATTGACACTGATAAAACAGTACAAACATATTATTCCCAGAGAATGAACAGAACGAGAAGTGAAGGTCCAAACCTAGCTATTGTGAAGCGACTGCGTTTCTGCAGCTTTGCCACTTTTGTATAAAAATATATAGTATTATTCTTTAACAGACGTAATCATAATATGTCTGGTTATTTTTCACTATCAGTTTATTATAATTTATAACAAATAGTCTAATGATGCTTTTTAAATAAATTGAAATGTTTTATTGCTCTATTAAAAGTGAATTACAATATAAATGTTTGTTCTGATCAGAACATCACACACTGGACTCCTGCATGAAACAATGCTGCGATGTGATTGGCTGATAGACCTTACACGCATAAACCTTTACGTTCCTCTTATTGCACTTTAAGAAGTAAAACAGACATCACGAGTCACGATTGATCTCACACATGGTGATGTGAGAGAGAGGGACGCAAACTCAAACCCGCTCATCTCTAAGTGAGGCTGCACAGGGGCCCGGGACAGGGGCCCGGGACAGGGGCCGCACACTGTTCACTCCAAAGTCTCACGTCAGAGGTTCTGGACGAGACGGCGCTCGTCCGGACCGGATCTCCGCCTCTTAGTGACCCGGGGCATAGACGCCCCTCACCGGCCTCACCTGCAGCCAACACTACTGGGCTGGTGTAAATGTTAAGCTTATTATCTTTCATTCAGACACATATTGTGCGCGGGGCAGAGCTCTCGTCGCCTCCAGTCTGAGCGAACTAACGTAACAGAATCGTGTTGTTTCAAACAGCAGCATTAACCGTCTCTTTGTAAGAGAAGTTCAATACCTGGAGAGTGTTGTTGAGTTTGCAGTTTCTTTACATCGTCAAGAAGTTTCTTCTTTCGTTTTTCGGCACCAGGGGATATATTCCTCTGGACATGAGGACCACGCAGGGACCACGTTCTGTTGTGTTTATGTTTTGCTCTCGTTCTGCTCGCGACCAATCAGCGCAGGTTTGGTGTCTCGGTTGCCAGATTGTCATTACAAATAAATGCAGTTTGTGTGTTATGTTACCGCTGTGTGCGCTGCCGCGCCAGCAGCGCTACTACACTAGTGGCGCACGCTGCGCTTGCACTTCGCATAAAACGGGTTGCCAGATTGGGGGCCCTATTAACGCCTCGGGGCCCTACGCGGCTGCTTAGTTCGCTTATAGGCTGGGCCGGCCCTGCACGAACACAGCTGTAATTAATTCCATTTGAGAAAGAAACGCTCAGAATGAGTCTGGTGATGATTTATTTACTTAAATACAGATCAAGAGACAGCCGGATCTCAAATTTTGACGTTGCAAATTCAGGATATAAGGAACTGAGTAATTTTGTGAGGCTCAGAGAAGACGGGCTTATAAATAGGATTCGTGAAACAAGCGTGAATGAAGATCGATCCTGCTCCTGCTGCGTTTTCATGGGGGGGAACATGGATAAAACCTGGTTAAAACCTTAAAAAAGTAGATTTTGCACAATACATGTCCTTTAAAGGTGAAATACGCTGCTTTAAACTGAAAACCTACAATTTTACATGAACAATCACAATGTAACATAGTTGACCTGTCCTGTCCTGTGGTCCAAGAATCTAAACCATTCCAGCCTTTCATTCCCCCAATCCCCCAATTATCTGCATTGGGAGTGGTCATCTGTTTCTAAATTATCTGGTCATTAAATTTAAATGAAGACATAAAACGTACAAAACGCACAAACCCGTAATTTCTGGAAAACTGGGTCATTTAGGTGTTCTCTCATTCCTCAGACAACTTCCCCATCTGGGCACAGCTTGTCCTTGCAATGCCTTCTTGTTAACCTATAGATATATATTTCAACACTTTATTTTCTTATTGCCAGAGTGATGATATTTATGTGGGATGTATGTACAAGGCGCCGGAATGTCTTGCAGTTGTGGAAGCCAAGCCTATTCCCAAAGCAATGCCGGGGATACATCTTGGAAGTCTTTTGAGGTAAAGTAAGGTCCTGCAGCCCAAAACGCACCAACGCTGAACCCTAAGCTGATGCTAAACCCAATCCAAAATTAATAATATCTGTTCTTTGAGGGGACAAGAGTGATAATTACCAAGACCACCGTAGTTTATCTTCCCTATTCTGTTACACTAGCATGATGTGTGTTTTGCCAATGGTAATAAAAACGTAGACAATCTTCCCCACGTAGACAATTTTCGCAAGGAGTTCTTGGGACTTTCGAAATCAGCAAGTTTTCAATCACGTACATTTCCACGAATATGCAGTAAATTAATTGTAAAAGGGTTTAAGGCTGACATAGCAGGCATTCCGCTGGGCCCATAGGAGCGGTGTTATGATAGTGTATCAACCAAGCTTTAATCCAAGCGTTTTTGAAGGAATGCACACAACCACAGAGGGGTACAGCCAAGGACAATGTGTAAGAAAGGTGTATAGTTAAATGGAGGAGACCAGAATGAAATGAAACAATACAATGTTAAAGGTTAAAGGTGTATGGAGATAGATTCATTTTGTTCATATTTTGGAACAATCTTGTTAAGCAGAGAAGAGAAAAAATGCAGAAAAAGCTGATCATTTCTTGTTTACTCTAATTTATCGTCTGTATTTGACCCGTACTACCTGTCAGGAGCAGTGATCTAATGCAGTATTTGGCAAAGGACACAAGTGAAATTGAACTTGAAGGTTATGATCTTACATACGCTACAAGCTAAAGTCACCTGTAACTGATCCTGATTTAGCTGAAACACCACTATTAGTAACAAAAATGCTTCCCAATAACAATATGATTAATGATGATGCTGTTAGCATGTATTACTTCATGTCATGACTTGACTACACACTGTATTACTGTCTATTGGAGACAAAACTGAGGAGCATTGTGTAAGACAGCTGCACTTTTGGCTGGAGACATTTATCCAGTCGATTCCAGCTTCCTCTGGTGAATACTGCCGTTGTGTTCTTGGGCAAGACACTTTGCTTATCCTCACTGTGTGCGGATCCTGATGTGAGGAATGTGTGTGTTATTGGGTGAGTTTCCTTGATGTAAAGCACTTTGAGTTCCTTGAAGGTGAAAACCACTGTATAAAAAGTGACCATTTACCATGACTATGGAATACCATAGATCAGGGCTATTCAACACAAGGCCCGGGGGCCATATCAGGCCCTCCAAGCAATTTAATCTGGCCCAGCTTCCCCAACTTCCAAACATGCTTTTTTTTTTTTTAATTAAATAAAAACATTACCGGTTTGGTTTGGTTTGGTCCTGTTTTGACTCTGGGTTAGACCTGGTTCAGACCTGGTTGGTACTAGTTTAGTCTTGGCAATGTAGGAAAGAATTTTGTGTTACATCCCACAAAAATTATTAGTTATTATATTAATTCAATGTAGTTAAACAGTAATGGGAATATTTTGTGTGACCCAAACTTTTTGTTACAGTAGTGGCGTGTTGTGCACCTACAGCCCAGAGGACTTGACCTTCCGTTAAATCTGGCCATGGGGAAAATTCAATTGAATAGCCCTGCCATAGATTATATTATATAGATATTAGCAGTGAAATTTTTTTTTTAGAAAGTGTGTTAAAGGTTGAATGGACGATTTTTTTGGCCCAAATCTGAGTCTTATTTCCTCGTGGCGTGGACGGCCGATTAGTCCTGCCATGTATCAATCATAAAACGCACCTACCGCTCAGCTGCAGCCGCGTGCGGCTCGTCCCACGTTTCCGCGTGTCTAAGCGCATTGATCTATCATAATATAGTTCCCTCAGTGTACGGGACAAAATTAGGACAGATAAAGACAGTTTGAGCTGACTCAGAAGAGCCGGATATCTACAGGAGACGAGAGATGCGATGTGATCCGTCGCGCTAATAAACAAACGCACGTGTGTGTTGTGTCAGTCCGCACGGGGGAGTGGCATGTGCACTTCCGCCTGAGTTCTCAAATCGCCGAAAAAATTGTCCATTGCGCCTTTAAGTCTACATTGTAGCAGTAAAAACAGACAAATCTTTGTACATGTTTTTAGAAAGAATAATGTTGGAAGAGACATTAGGCATTCCAGAACTATTGTTCTGCAATAGTGTCTTAGGGCAGGGGTTCGAAAACCATTAACAAATAACCATCCAACCAATTCAAGAACCTCCATTGCCAAATTAAATTGACAACGGTTATAATTTAGTGACAAAATGCTTTAAATATGGTTTAATATTCTTTATTTGAATAGTTTGTTAATTTCTCTAATTTCCCTGTGAAGTGAAAAATGTATCAAATACAGTGTCGTATATATAAGACTCTCACTGGCCAATGAGCTTGTTTGCTTTGCTGTTTTATTATCGGTCGGAACAGTAGATTGATGGTTCTTTACTTTTAGGAACAGATTTATTGAATCTGGAAAGTAATTTTCTCAAAAATTGTTTCTCAAAAAGTGTTACACAGCAAACACAGTCTTTCAGAACAGTGGGCGGTAGTCTGATGTGATGGTGTCTTTATATCTTCATGAAGGGTAAATCACACCCACACCTGAGGCACGAGGGCAGTGACGGGCTGCATTGTTACACTGTTTCACACTATTTTGTGCGTCACACTGACCGTGAGTCACTGTGACCGCACTAGTGAACTCAGCTTTTGAATACATTTGCTGCAGTTTATGTTTAGGGACAAAAAAGTGGAATATTTGTGCTGGTCCCAAGCCTGAATAAATGGATTGTTTTTTGGCATTGAAATGTTGGCAAGTTATGATCATTTGGACCGTCAGAGAATATATTGTACATTGCAACTTGATTAAAGAGGAAAAAAGAAGGAAAACTGGCTAAAGAGGAACAGGTTGGTGCAGAGGTCATGATCGGTATAGGTCAATATTCAGATGTTGTCTTGATCTTTTGCTGTGTTCCAATCGTCCTCGGATTTCAGAATTCCTACTTGGGTTTATCTGAGTTATACAATACAACATTACTTCACCCTGTGTTGGACTATCTGTTATATATGTGTGATTTTCCTTTTTTTTTGTCCACCCACCCACTGTCAGTGAACCGCTCCTGTGCTGATCCTCTGCAGTCATAAATGCATTGTTGTGCTCTGTTATGCTAAGATTGCTAACATCTACACAGAGCTAATGACAACAAAAGCAGAAATTCACTTTCACGCTTCACCACTTCGCAGAATAGCTTCGGGTTAATAAATTAAGTGCATCCACATTTTGGCTGTTTTTTGAACCCAATTGAACATCTCTGGAGGGATTTGAAAATGGCTGTGAACAGATGCTCACCATTTGGGAGGTTCTGCAAAGAAGAATGTGAGAAACCTATAAAAACATTATGTGTAGCAAGCTTGTAGCATTATACTCAAAACGACTTGAGGCTGTAATTAGTACCAAAGGTGCTTCAACAAAGTATTGAGCAAAGGCTGTGAATATTATGTTCAAGTGCTTTTTTTCCTTGTTTTTGAAAATACTTTTTCAAACAATTCAAACAACGTTTTTCTACATTGTCTTTATGGGGGAATTGAATCAATTTTGGAATAAGGTTGTAACATTGTGAACACTTTCCAGATGAAGCATAGAGTAGTTGATAAACTATATTCCTTTTTCAATATGTAATAAATTGATTAACAGTTGATCGCAATTTTTCATCATATTTTTTTTACTGAAAGGTTATGGAGTTGTACCATGATGGGTCAAAGTTACAGGCCCATATTCGGTGTTGGTCCTGTGTTTTCCTCCCGCACTCCAAATACTTTACAGGTTCGTGGAATATACAAAACTGTGGTAGCACTCACTGGTGTACACTAACCCTAACCCTTTTTCCCCCAGGGACTGGTGGAAGTACTGAAACGTAAATGTATTTTGTGGGGTGACGTTCTAAAACTATTATCCCAAATATTAGCCAATGAAAGGTAATAGAAGAGTGAACATCTAATTCAAAACAAAGGGGGTGTTACTGTGAAATAAAAAAATACATTCACATTTCTGGATGGTTTATTTAATTTCCTTTTGTGAAAATCCCTAAACATTCGGAACATTGAAGTAGCTAATACAGCTAAGAAAGCTAACACACCATGCAACAGTTGGAGGCAGTTGGAGCAGTACGACTAATGTTTCATCTCAGGCCAACACAGACACACACAGACGTATCTATTAGTTACAATAATGTTTAACTGTTTTGACCTGTTGCTAAGAAGAGTTTTACCCTCTCTTGACTTTGAATAGAGACCAGCAATGCAAGATAACGCCTGAATGATTTTTTTATATATTGTAGCTTATTCTCTCAGTCTGCACACTTAAGTCATGTTTGAGTGGTCAACTATGGAACTGTTTTTTTTATCTGTTTTGCTATGGACAGTGAAAAAAGAGTCAATTGTGTGCTCTTAGCAATATTTATAATTTTTCGGACAAGGTAAACCAAAACCTTTTTTGTTTTGATATTTGCAGAGTTTTGAATCGCACACTTAAGTTTTTGTTTTGCCATAAAAATCTTGAGATTCTTTGGGGGATGGAAGAGTCTGGAACAGATAGAGAAATCTGGGATGAACATTCATTTTTATTGTTTCAATTCTTTGGCTAAAGTATGGGATAAGATTCCATTTTTTGAGGTCTTTTATATAGTTGTAAAAAGAGGGGTATAATTTTCTATAAAATCTTTATGGAGGTCCACACCCAAATATCTCAGTGATTCCGTTTGCCATCTAGATGAATAAGCATTTCTAAAGGGCTAAGAGGGTATACGAAAAGAGACAATTTCAGTTTTTTTGTATGTTTAATTTGTATTCAGACATTGGACCAAAATGCATTACAGTGGGTATGGACATTTGTGGTTTGCTCAAATGTAATGGAACATCAGCTGTGTAGTTGGCAATTTTATGTTCCATTTGTAGTGACCTGCAGATGACCTCTGAATGTTGCCATAGTGACAGGAATGCGGGAGTAAGGTTGTACCATGGTACTGGAGATTTATGATATCGCTTTGAATGTTGGAAAAAGCTTTTTCCATCAAATGACTGCTTTGGGATTAAAATCAACTCACAAAAGCTAAAATACTAAAAAGACTGCGGTTTTACTGTACATAACATTGTTGTGTTCTGCATGTTCATTTAACTGATTTACAAGTCGTCTTGTGAACAATATTACCTTTGTAACTATGTGGCCTAATCTTAGTGCTAAACAATGACTGCATTATTTCTGATCTTTTTTCTCTGATCAGCTCTGGCTCAGCGTGCGTGCTGATCGGTTAAACAGTGGTGCCAAAACCCAACCCCCAAGGGTCAGTCAGAGAGAGGAGAGAACTCAGTTCTATCTGGTCTTCAAGAAAGGAATTACCTCAATCTGGGAGATGAGAAAAAGGTCTTATCTCTGGCCTAATGATGCTAAAATAACCCACGGAATAAAGAACATTCCAGAGAGACATGCCCGCGGAAGCTAACTTTTCTTTTCCATTAATAAGAATTCTGTGCCCGTTTTTAGACATGATTTAAATTGCATCATGCAAAGGACCTTTTTGCAAATGTTTAAGTCTACAACAAAACTTAGATCCAGGACAGTCTCTTCAGACCAGCCTCATCGATGAATCAGTGCAACGTCCCTTTTTATCTGAGGAAAACGCAGATCACAGAACCTGATCCAGTGCTTCTTCAGCCTGATGGAGTCACTGCAGTCTCCTCCAGCGTGACCCCTGAGTGAACTCTGGAGGCATCACATGGACACAGCTCCCTGAACATGGACACACAGGCCCATGTGGATCAGGCAGCTACTTCTGGTTCTGGTCATATGAATGCATTTCACAGCTTGGCTGATAATATCATTTTAGAATTAATTCTAACACACAACTAGATAGATCTAGATTAGAACAATCATGTCTAGCGTTATCAACTCATTTGCATATTCCAAATTATCCAAAATATTCATCTGTTTTGTTATTTTGTCAATAAATCTTCATAAAATGTACTTTGGTAAAGTCAATGTCACGGGTTACGTTCTCACAAACCTTCAGATTAACAAGCAAAATCACTTTTTTAATAAATTAATCCATTCAGATATTTGCTTATATACTTGTTAAATGGCTAATCAATGGCTGGAGCCTAACATTTACTCTTAAAATATAATAACAAGCATACACATTTATGCAGTGTCTCATATTTGAAATCTGTAGCCAATTCTTTAATCAATATCAAATTTGAATGTCACCTTCTCTCATAAGTGGGAGGACATGAATAACATTACAGTACTTGTACTAGTAAGAATCCCCTACACATCCCATCAATTGTAACACCCTGAATTGATTTTGATTGTCTAATATATTGGGTCAATAGTTCCAAATACAAAGCAAATAGGACGGGGGACCAGGCACAGCCCTGTCTCACCCCTCTTTCCAGAGTCAACAGCTCTATCAGGTGACCATTGATTTTAATTCTTGATGTTGGACCATGAAATTAGTGTAGCACTTTAAATAAATGAGGCCAGCTAATAGAGTCAAAAGATTTCTCAGCGTCCAAACTAATGATCACAGTCTTGTTCTATTGCTTTTGTATATGATTCATTATGTGTGGGATTATGTGTGGGTTATCTTGTGTCTGTCGTCTATTAATAAATCCTGTCTGATCATTGTGGATTACGTTTGGGAGTATTTGTTCCACTCTTTTGGACATAATCGAGGTGTATATACAATAGTCTTTAGGGGTCTAAGTTTTTTTTAAGTGCACTGTTAAAAGCTGTGAAAAGCAAAGGGATAAGTGTTTCTTTTAGAGCTCTTTACCACCCATCTGAACCTTTTTATTCTCTTGATTGCGCCTTGTATTTCCAACACTGTTATTTCAGCTCCTATTTTTGTATGACTGTCATATCAGGTGGGTGCACGGTGGCAGAGCGGTTAGCGCTCTTGCCTCCCAAGAAGGAGATCACGGGTTTGATTCCCGGGCCCGACTAACATCACATGATCTCTCTGGGTGGAGTTTGCATGTTCTCCCCGTGTTACCATGGGTTCTCTCCGGGTTCTCCCGCTTCCTCCCACCGTCCAAAGACATGCATGCAACTCTAAATTGGCCCGAGTGAATGAATGTGAGAGTGAAGTGAGAGTGAATGGTTATCTGTGTATCTATGTCTATGTCTGCTGGCCCTGCGACGAGTTGGCCACTGTCCGGGGTGTACCCCACCTAAGGCCCAAAGTCACTGGGATAGGCTCCAGTCAGCCGCGACCCCTAACGGGAAAAAGTGGTAGAAAATTAATGATTGAATGTTTTGGGACAACCTCAATCAGGCAAATTGAGGTTGTCCCAAAATAAAGGCCAAGCTGATGTCTCCCCTCCCCCGATCAAAATTCCTCAGATTGGGCAGCGAAAGGATGGGCACATTGGCCCATGTGTGTCACTCAACTGTTTTTACTTGTAGCTATAAGTTTTTGATTTTCTAACACTGCCGGTTTCGCAGACCTCACCTCTGTTACTGTGGAATATTGTAGTAATATTGTAATATGTAATATTAAAATTAAAATATGTAATGTAATATTTTGTAGCCTATTAGGCTACAAAATAAAATCATAGAAGTCATCTAACCCTTTTAACATAACCCCCACTGTAGTTTTCTCTGTTGTGCTGTTTGATATATATGAGAACTGACAGTAAAAAGCAAACATGTATGATGCAGACAACACAACACAAGATAAACCACATACAAACACAGGATACTAAAACACAAATAAAACATTCAATAAAATTAATCAATACATAAAAACATATTTATACATACATTTATGAGTTAAAATTATATAAAACAAGTGCAGTAGTCCTTGACCAGTGCTTTAAAATCATTAAAAGCCATACAATGATTTAATTTGAAAATGATCTGTGTTTTAAGTTAAGCTTAACAAATTTATTTAGTACATTTATCCACATAATCCTTACGCAATGATTTCTTACAGTGCCATCTAGTGATTGGGAGGCTGCAAAGCTCAACCTTCATTTCAAGTGCCCAAGCTAACACGAGCTTCCCAAAAGCCTTATACAACTCAAAAGCTGCATTTGGTCAAATTACTCCAGACATAACAAACACAGTTCGCATCAGTCTACTTTTTGCGCAAACATATATTTTTAGTTGCATGTTGTAAGAGCGTGCACTTGGGAAGCACCTGGAACACCGTAGTGACTCATAGCTTGGTGAAACAAGCTTTGTGCGTGTGTACCGTGTGGGAGTCGCACTGGAAACCCTGAGTAAAGGAAGAGGAAAGGCATCATTCAGAGAGCGTCTGAGAGCTGTGCCTTTGAGCAAGACATGCACACAAGCCCAGAGTTATGTAAGGCCTGTCAGGTGAACACTACACTGCTGAATGTGCAAGTTTAACACGAACCGAAATATATCAAACTTAAATGTATCAATATGGTGAAGGGTACAAGCAACAAACCTCTGCTATTTGCATGCAGCTGTCCATGGGCAAGACACTCACATTGTTTACACCAGTAACAAATGAGGCTGGTGGCAACAGGAAGGACTTTAAAAATGGACTGTGGTAATTCCAATTAAAGATAAAGCATAATTTCATGCAGACACTATCATTGGTTTATCAGCCACGTGTGTGTGTGTGTGTGTGTGTGTGTGTACTAAGTGCAGTGAGTCTACACAAAAACTGTCTGAGTCTGATCGTTGCCACCACCTGATAATTAACAGCATGTAGCTTTGGAAACAGTTTGGAATCCAGAGAGAAGTTATACATCCCATCTTGATTTCAGGTCATTCCACCTCTATTTCCCAAGATTTGATATCACAATTTACCGGGGCGTATTTCTTTTAGTGGAAACATAAAACATGAGGTCAGTCCTGACAAAAGTTTCAGGCTTTAGTTTTTTGGTCCACACAGTCCAGTGTCTAGTGCAGCTCACAGAGGCTGTGCTCAGAGCGCTGCAGAACAGAACTGAGAGCACAGAGAGGCAATAGAGGCTGAGGCTCCACTGAGAAACAAAACTTTTATACAAGTGTTCTTGTAATTAAAAAATTGCCTTATTTGAATCTTGGAGGTAAGTATCCTACAATCATAATGTATGATCAAAGGTGCACTATGTAACTTTTTAGTGGAGGGTGAACAACAGAGAAGCTCACTACATATCTGCCCCAAAATACAGTAATGGGTACAGTAAGCTGTATTGTTATTATGGCATTTGGAGTATAATTGTTTGTGCCCATATTTTTAAAAAAATCAGTACTAGTCAGTGAGATGTAATAGAACTGTTTTATAGAAAAACAGTAGTCATTTCTAATGTGAAGCAGCTTGGATGAAGATCAGCACCTCCAAATCTGAGGCCATGGTTCTCAAAAAGGTGGTTTGCCCCCTTCAGGTGGGTGGGGAGTCCTTGCCCCAAGTCGAGGAGTTTCTCGGAATCTTGTTCGCAAGTGAGGGAAGGATGGACTGTGAGATTGACAGGCGGATCAGTGCAGCGTCTGCCGATGCATTCGATGTATCACAGTAAGAAAGAATATACCTTTTTTGTATGCTCAGTTTGTATGTGGACATTGAGACAATATTATCAAGGAAGTGCTTCACTTTGGGTATGGATAGCAATCTGATGTTCCATCCCACAAATTGTAAGATGGATTTTTTTCTGATTATCTATATATTGGGCCAATGGTTCCAAGTACAAAGCAAACAGGAGGGGGGACAAAGCACAGCCCTGCCTCACTCCCCTTGCCAGATTCAGTGGGTCTGTCAGGTGACCATTAACATTAAAACTTAATGTTGGATTGTCGTAAAGAGGCAAATTATTTTTATTATTAAATCATCTATTTGAAATTTGTGCTGTAAAAAAGGCTAGCTAACAAAGTAAAAGGATTTCCCAGCTTTTAAACGCTGCCTTCATTATGGGTAAAAAATCATCTTATGTTGTCTTGTGTTTCAGTTCCTCATAAGACGAGTGAGTGTTACGTTGTAACATTAGATATTTTCATAGAAAGATGGTCCACTATAGTGATGCACGGGTTGTCTTTCGACCCGCGGGTCAAGTTGGGCCAATAAAGTCTCATTTCAATGCGGGAGGTTCTTAAATGCAGACTGCCGTCTATTGCATGTCGCATGTTGCATGTCTGCGTTTAGCGGCTTCTAGATTCAGTTCCTCATTACACTCATTTCTATGTGAATATGAGTCGGATTGTAATAAACACACAGCATTTTGAAGCTTAAAATACAGTGCCTCCACTGTCCACTGACGTCTTCTTCTACAGTGTGTCAAACGCTTGCGCTTCCTGCTAGAGTGCCCCCAGTGGCCATTAGCCAGTAAAAATCTATAAATTAGACGCATTGTTGTATGAGCCGCAGGGTTCAAAGTGTGGGGAAAAAGTAGTAACTTAACATCCAAAATGTATGGTAAATCTATATAGGATAATCCTCATTCAGGATTGAAATTGGTCTATATGAGGCACAGCCAAGTCAGTCCTTCCACACTTATGATGGCTTCCTTCCAACTTGGAGGAATTTGAGCTTTTTTAAGAGCCCAGTTTAAAGTTGACAATAACAGAGGTGTGAGCTTTATACCGCTCACTCCCCCGAGATTTTGTTTTTTAGTCTTTTAATTGCACTTCAGTAACAGTAATTTCAGCACCTATTTTTTTTGTTATACTCTTCAGTCATGGTGGGTAATTTGAGTGTTGAGGTCATTGTACTAGGCTCTAAATGTCTGTGTCAGTGTAGCCTCCAGTTCTACTAAGAAAACTTATTTGAAAACGTGTCATTCCAAGCGCATAATCAAGCCTGTTAAAGAGCCTACTTTCATCTGTGTAATATAGTTGAATCAGACCTAGATTAGACTACTGTAACTCCCTTCTTGCAATGTGTCCTAAAAGCTCCATAAAAAGCTTTCAACTGGTTCAGAATGTAGCAGCAAGACTATTGAAAGAGTGCAACTTACGCTGATGTTCGAGTCCCTTCCCCTACTCCCTGTTGAGTTTAAGATAAAACTTCAAATTCAACTCCGGACTTATACGGCCATAAATGACATGGTCCTATCCTAGCACAAAGATGCTATAGTACCATATCATCCAAACAGAGCACTTCCCTCTCAAAATACTGGAATTCTGGTGGTCAAAAAGTCTCTAAAAGCACAGTAAGCAGAAGAGCGTTTAGCTACCAAGCTTCTGTGTCATGGAATCAGCTCCTGTCCATGTTAAAGAGGCCGACGCAGTCTCTTCATTTAAGACCAGGCTTAAAACGTTTTTCTATTAAACAGCTCATGGTCAGTTCTGTTAGGAAACTTTTTTTTTTTTTAGATTTGCTGCCCAAGAAGAAACTATGCAAGGGAAAGTATGGCAACTTCCTACTTACAACATTTAGCAGGGTTAGGGTGTTTGCATTTTTTTCTCTTTCGTCCACTCTTCTCAGGGAGTGGCACTGTTTCAGACACTACTGCTGATTTCAGGGGGTTCCCAGATGATAGAAAGAAAAGATGTGAATTCTAATTTGTTGGCCTAAATTCAAGTCTATATCCTAAAATGAGCTCAAACATTAGATATGACGCTACTTTATCACTTTGGTAAAAAGCTTAATTTTTATGATTGGGGGTTGCGGAAGCTTACGCTTGTTATCTCATCTCAATTCCCTGACCTGTAGATCTGGATGCTCCTCAACTGCCTGGAGGAACGCATTCTACTCAAGATGAATTGCTCTTCATCTGCCTGGATGAACTGTCATGCTAGATAAACCACCCTCTCTCCTCCTGAGTGGTTCTGGCCCCACAATCAAATGGAAGTGTGTCAGTCCTGGACTATAAGCAGCCTAATAATCCAGACTGCTAATGATGAGCCCTACCCTTGGCTGGTAGGGCTCATCATTAGCAGTCTGGCGAGAGAGTAGGATCTCTCCTTCACTCAGTGGGTTTACATGCAAACAAAAAAAACGAATAGTTGCTTTAATCCGATACAATCAGACATCGTCGTGTGCATGTAAACACCTTACTCCAATAGAAATTGGCGTTCAAAATCTCCGATTGAGACACCCAGATTATGCGGTTGCGTAATCGCACTGAAACTAGACAAGGCTTGTGCGCATGCTCCACGACCCACGCTGATGTATGACCCTGGAAACAAAACCATACAAGGAAGCCGGTCGCTTACAAGGAATAACTAATAACTAACGCGGACATTACATACGAGATGAACAAAGCTGCATCTTGCTGTTGTTTGAAAATGTGCATGATAGTTGTTTATATGTGACGCAAAAGGTCGACGACGCATATCGCCACCTAGTGTTAGGAGGACGACACGTTCTTGTCAGGAATTTGACTTTCTCATCTGCATGTATACTTGGACAAGGACAGAGCTTGTCCAAGACGTAAAAAACGAATGTTATAAAAAAAAATAAAAAAAAATTGTTTGCATGTAAACACACTGACTGTGGTTCTCCAGAGGTTTCTACTTTTTCCAAATGGGTTTTGTAATTTTTCTTTACTGAGAAGGAGGGTCGAAGGACAGGGGATGCTGGGGTATTTATCCATTTGCTTATTTCCTGTGAATATTGTTTAATTTGCTTCTCTATCTTCTCACTGTTGCCCTTCGTGGCAGCTGCTAATTTGAATTCAAACACACACATACCCAGTGACAAAGGTTGACTCAGCGGGGCATCTTAGGATAACCATACAGCATAAAGAAGACATTGTCTGTTCTATTGTAGAAGCAATGAACTCCAGCTTTTCTCACCTTACCTCCCAGTGTAAAGGGAAACCACTTGAGGTGTTTGGTAATGAGGCCCCTGGGCATTAGGGGTGAAATATATCTCATAAATCTTTCGAGGTGAGGTTTTTACCCTCATATAAACACAAGGTTTACAATTATTAGATTAAAGGAGGCAAATTGTGTTTATTCACATGTTTAGTATTGAACTATAAAGTTTATTAAAAAATAAATAAAATCATTATAAGCGCATTTTAAAAAAAAAAAAAATCTAAAAGGCGTAGTATTAGAAACAGGTCAATTGACTTGCTGCTGCCACAGTTTCTCCAACAGTTAGTATTTCCTTGTGAGTAATGAGCACTTTGACATGGTGTTGTGAAAAACGTGACAGATTTTTCCAGCTAAGCTCCCTCCAGACATGTGATTTTGTTGTTCTCCACTGAGATGTACACACATTTTCCCACTCTTCATTTGTCAAAACAAGATTACCATCTCTTTCCCATTTGTTTATAATATATTTAGTACAGTTTTTGTCCAAATTAGTAATGTACTTATATAATATAGATATTATTCCCCTTGAAAGTTCTGATTTATAAGCCTAAACATTTCAGTCAGAGGGTTATAATGGTCATTACTTTGTTTAATTTATTGGTTATAACAACTCCATCCATCCATCCATCTTCTTCCGCTAATCCGGGGCCGGGTAGCGGGGGCAGCAGTCAAGCAGGGACACTCCCCAGACACTTCCTCTAACTCCTCCGGGGGGATACGGAGGCGTTCCCAGGCCAGCCGAGAGACATAGTCCCTCCAGCGTGTCCTGGGTCTTCCCCGGGGTCTCTTCCCAGTGGGACATGCCCGGAACACCTCCCTCGGGAGGCGCCCAGGAGGCATCCGGAACAGATGCCCAAGCCACCTCAGCTGGCTCCTCTCGACATGGAGGAGCAGCGGCTCTACTCCGAGCTCCTCTCGTGTGACTGAGCTCCTCACCCTATCTCTAAGGGAGCGCCCAACCACTGAGGAAACTCATTATGACCACTTGGATCCACGATCTTGTCCTTTCGGTCATTACCCAAAGCTCATGACCATAGGTGAGGGTAGGAACGTAGACCGACCGGTAAATCGAGAGCTTCGTCTTTCGACTCAGCTCCTTCTTCACCACAACAGTCCCATGCAGCGACTCCATCACTGCAGCCGCTGCACCAATCCGCCTGTCAATCTCACGTTCCACCCTTCCCTCACTCGTGAACAAGACCCTGAGATACTTGAACTCCTCCACTTGGGGAAAGGACAACCCACCCACCGGGAGAGGGCAAGCCACCTTTTTCCGGTTGAGACAACAACTCCTTATTCCTTATTAACTACAAAAACGTCCTTGGGAAAAAGTAGAAACCTGGAGGAGTTCCAGAGTGAAGGAGGGATCTGACTCTCACAGACGGGCAGGCGGACGCGAGATAGACAGTGGAGCTGGACTAACTCAGGAGGAGAACCAGTTCTTCAGGAGGAGAACCAGTTCTTCCAGGCAGATGAAGGACCGTCCATATGGGGTAGAGACCGCTTCACCAGGAGATTCAAGCCCACTCACAGTCTTATGTATATTTTTCTCTTTGTGGCAGCCTATGTGTCCAATACAAATTTCCTTAGGCACAAAATAAAGTAAACTTGAATCTTTTTAAAGGTAAAATGTTCAGTAGTAGGGCTTTAATTTGTCGAGACCCAGATGAAATTGTACGTAAAATTGAAGTCTGACCAATTCCATTTGATGTCCATCACAATCAGGATCATCTTTAAGGTTACGGATAGTTCAAACTCAACCCTTTTGACAAGATTCTAAAGCTAGATTTTAGGTCATGAGATCTGAAGATTTGAAGAATTGTGTTTGCAGCGGAATTGCTAACCTTTGTTTCCTTTTTTCTTTTCTTTCTCAACCTTCATCAGGAGGAGCTCCCCATTCTTTGTTAATCCAAAAGTTTGAAATTCTGGAAAGATTGCAAACATAATAGCATTTATTTGCAAATGAATATCAATAAATATTTGATCTGATGTTCAAAAACTTGATAGATAATTAGGGAAAATGCCAATGAGAGCCTTATAAACAATCAAAAGGCAATGGTGTTCTCTTCCTGCATCCAATGATGGTGATTTGGTTAAGAAAGCATGAGCCTGGTTACTTACAGGCTACGTGGATGCCATTTTAGATAAGCATCCTCATAAATACAGCTATGTTTCATAGAATGGAATAAAATCAGAAGCCCAAAACAAAAAGATCCTGTAACAACCCCCTGTGTTTCAAAATAATATATATAATATAAAATGTCTGATCATGTGACATATAGGCTACATAAACTCACATGTAAGTGGATCTAACTCATGCTGCTGTTCAGTCCTCTGTGTACTGTGCCTTACTGAGGAGCACTTCTGCTTTTGTTGGTGTGGCTGAAAAAGCAAAACCATGCGATAGTTTTCCCTTGAATTTGTTTGAATTCCTCACAAATGCGGCAAGACTTTGCTTGTTGTTGCCCAATCCCGTCTGCCAAGTCGGGGGTAAAGCACACCCTCTTACCATGATAATGAATATCTTCTTTGAACCTTTCAGCTTGCAGCTGATTCAGGAACCGGGACCATGGTCTCAAGGAAGCCTTCAACGTTGTCCTTCTCCTCACCCTCAGGGACTCCCTCAAGTCTTAGATTGTTTCTGTGCGACCTCGTCTCCAAATCCAAATTGGGGTCTTATTTGACCAAGAGCTCTCGTTCAAAGCGCATATACATCAAGCGTGTCTGCTTCATAAAGGTAAAATCAGAAATGTCTTGCTTAAAAGCTAGGGTGAAAAATGCATTTGTTACATCTAGACTTGACTACTGTAACCTTCTGCTCGCTGTTTGTCCTAAAAGCTCAATAAAAAGCTTTCAAAACACAGCAGCAAGATTACTAACAGGAACCAAAAGAAGAGAGCATACACCGTTGCTCTTCAAAAACATATTTGGAGTAGCATTTAGAAGCTAAATGTGTGTGAGGAATCCTGGTTAGAAAATCATCTCCCCTACGAGCGTCAAAAACACTTGATTATGAATCTCCTCAATAACTGACGTTTTCTCAATCTGTGACGTTGAGAATCTTCTCCATAAATCAGACTCGTTCTGAGAATTTTACCCGTCTAATCAGGATTAGTTCAACTGCGTGAAAAGACCAGGAAACAGGCCAGTTACCCCAAAATGTTTTTTATGAACTGTGAGTAATTCTGTTTGCAGCTAATAGATGGTGTCAAAATACAGGCAGTATAGTAAATACAGGTTAAACAGTAGAAGTCCAAATGTAATTTAGTTTTTTATAAAAAAAAAAGTATAGGTACTCAAGAGCGTGTAACAATACAAGGCCAATAACAATACAAACAATGCAACGTTTGCCTTGTAAACATCTCCACAACTCCTCCTCCTGCTGGTTTGTTTGTCATGGAGTGTAAGCGTTTCACACAATAACAGCAATGGGATACAGGCAGATATTAGATCAGGTTACTTATTGGGGATAGCGTTTTATAACAGTTTTGCTTTCTTTTCTTTGCCCTAACTCTCATTCCATGTGAACTGAGGTCACTGCGACAGTAAAGTAGAGATCGGGTTTTAGCGGCATACCTGACTCTTCAGATTACAAACAAGAGATATGAGCGAGATATGAGCCAAAATATGT
Organism: Eucyclogobius newberryi; assembly: GCF_026437365.1. NCBI lineage: Eukaryota > Metazoa > Chordata > Actinopteri > Gobiiformes > Gobiidae > Eucyclogobius > Eucyclogobius newberryi. Next base: position 46,897,474 of record NW_027315723.1, read on the forward strand.
TGCTCCACAATGAGGCAGCACAACTCTGAGGCCACCACACAGTTACACACTGGTAACTACTCAATAGTAGTTCAAATTAACTATTTTTTGACAAATTGAATCGTATTTATATACAATGAATATTTTTACTAGATTCTATGTCAAAAAAATGAAATTCAATGTCAAAAAGAAAATTGAAGTAAAAAAAACAAAAGAATAATAATTTTGAGCTTTTTCAAAAATGTATGAAAATGGAACAAGATGGGGGGGATATATTTTATGTTTTACTATGGTTTCTGTAGGAGGACAGACATGACGCAAACATTTTTTACATTTTACAATGCTGTAAAAGAAATGTTTAATTTAAATAAATATTACATTTCAACTTTTCTGTCAACGAAGATTTGCGTCACAGCCTGCGACACACGGGGCGCAGCGCGACGCTCATGGGCAGCGCTGCTTTTGTAAACAAACCATAACGAAATAAATGATCACTGAGGATTCAAGGAAGAATGAATTGCTTTCATTGCCAATGTGGAAGGATTGCCTGCATGTTTGCTTTGTGATAAGAAGTTGTCAAATAACACAGAGTCATTTGGAAAGACATTTCCAGGATGACAAGAAGGATTCTCCGCAAAGACAGTGAAGGAAAGGGACATTAAAATGGCAGACAACATCACCAATCGGCAAATCAAGGATGTTAATTCAGCTCCAACATACTCAAGAGCCCATGATGAGTCGTGTGACGTGATCGATATCGAACATGCAGCGCTGTTATGCAGGTATTCTCAAGAAGAAATGTTTGAATATATAATTGCAGGTTGTGTTGAATTCCACTGTTGCCTAGATATGGGGGGAAAGAAAAAAGGATTGTATTGTTATTGAGGTTTGAAGAGGACTGTGTTTTAGATTCTTTTTTCGAATCCTCAAAATAAAAATGACACAAATAATGTAATGGAAGTTAAACTTAAAGCACCAAATATCGTATAACAGAGTAGTCACATGGTGCGTCACTCAGGGGGCGCTGCAGGGAAAATAAACATTTAATCAGGAATTCTCATAATGTATTTGTAGCCAGTCATTTTGATAGTAGGCTAGTACAGCTAATATACACTTACAGCCTTTGTTCCCTTCACATAAGGCTGATATAAGGCTTTTACATTTTTGCGGCTCCAGACAGATTTGTGTTTTGTTTTTTTGGTCCGATATGGCCCGTTGCCTGAACTAGAGCAACCAAAGCAGAGCCATGCAGCAAGGGCAAAGCAGCAACAGCAGCGTGCCCAGGGCCGCTCATGACCACTGCTTACACCAAGATAAATTGTATATTAACGATTACCTAAAAATAATTTTATGATTGCAAAAGCTCTATAAAAATCGGCTAAATAGCCTACCAATTTAGGGAAAAGTTATATATACTTTCCACGCCCTGAGGCCAGATGGGGTGGCGTAGGCAGACCTGTAAATAAACCAGGACCTGCATTGCTCAATGTTGATGATTAATGTTTGATTTGGGACATTAATTGACAATAAGTTTGTCTTGTGTAATGTTTCCTATTTAATATAATGTTTTCTGCTGCTGCTGTTCCTGAGGATCCCCTTGGAAACAAGATGACTTATCTCAAGGGTTTATTCGTCTTAGTAAATACATTTTGGTATGGAGTTACCTTTTCCTATTAATAATAGCGCCACAGTGTGTACGGCTTGCTAGAGACAGAGTACAGCCCTATCAGAGTAACTGTGAGGGAACACACGAGGCATCACCTGGGGCCGTAGATAGACACGCACTGCGTGGCCTTGGCTCAAGTTAAGTGAATGGTGTGGCCATGCAGACAAACTAGGAAACAGATACCTGAGATAACTGAGGCGCATGAGTAGTGTGGAGCATGCGGCCAGATGGCGGCACTAGAAGGTGTAATTAATATTAGGATTTTGGATACTAAATGAATTAATTTGGAACACGAGATCAACCTGGAGCAGGAGGACAAGTGGCCAAGGGCAATTCACCCTGGAGAGACAAAGAGACCACGAGAATGGACTGTTGAGCAAGCTTTATTCGAGAGTTATTTGGCGCTCAGACCCCGGCGGAAGACGTTGCAATCATGGGCACTCCATGATCTATTTTTATTAGATGTCTCCCCCCGGAGCCTGGAGACTGGTGGTGGTAGATGTGGAGAGAAGGTTGAGGATGAGGGGAATGCAGAGGAGGAGCTGGGGAGGTGGTGGGTCGCAGTACGGTTTGAGCGGTCGAGCCATCTGCCTGAGGGCTTAAATGTGACCGCCTGGTGCCGATTGGAGCGGGGAGGAGTCACGTGAGAGCGTTGATTGGGGATGAGGAGCAGGTGCGAGGGCCATGGTACAGACGCCCCCTGACCTTTCACCCTACTTCTTTGGCCAGGAAAAACTGCATAACCTCTTTGGGATAAGCGCAGAAACCTGGGAGAGTCCATGGTGAAGTGAGGGATCTGACTCTCACAGACGGACAGGCGGGCGCCCGCTTGAGTGCGATGATGGCGCTGGGGAGAAGGGTCCTTCCATGGAGGCCTTGATGTAGATGGATGGAGTTAGGTCTTCCAGGCTGAATTTGCGCAGGCAAAGGGGGAGCAACAATAAAGGGAGCGCTTATAAAGTCCACCAGCCTGCAGCGGAGTGCCAGGTAAGCGCACCTTCAGCACAGGCTCTAATCATCGTCTTACCACACGTGTTTTATGGGCTCATTTACAAGAGAAATGTTGGGTAATACAACTTTAAAACAGTAGCAGCTTGATATTGCGAAACTACTCATGAATGTCATACGTCACATTCCAACGCTCCAAGATGCTCACCAAGACAAGAGCCAACTCCAAAGACCAAACGCATGCTACTTTTAGATTCCATTTGTCCTAGAATGTATGTTTACCCAGTAGCCCCTTAAACAGGTTCTGGCTCATTCATCATAAATGCCTGCACAGGATGTTCTCTCTCAGTGCTAGCGCTAACGTCAGTAGCATAATAGCTGTTTACCCAGTGTTTATGTACAGTAGCGGGCTGTTGTCAGGGGGCCCCTTAGCCTCCGACAGTAAATTAAATGCAGCCTCTAGCAACAACGCCAACATGACCGGGATTTTGTTTTGATAAAGCACAAGCATGTAGCAAGTACAACATTGTGATGAACCACTGTTAATAAAAAAGAAATATGTTGAACATACCACAAATTACCACAAGGGAAAGGTACCAAGTCATCTGCAGCACCAAGTCATGAACAGTAACAGTATGATGACATGTACAGATATTATGCATTCATCACAATTAATAGAGTTATCCTTACCCTAAATTCTTGAATAAGTTTTAGCAAAAACATGAATAAATCTATCTTTACAATTTTTGTCAAATTATAAATAGCAAATTGGTGTATTTTCTTGTTATTATTTTGATGTTATATAATATGAACAAAACAGAAGCAACAAATAAAACACAACAAGGAAACATTTAGTTAAAAAGGAAATCAATGAAATGTCAGCCACATGTCCCACCTTTTTCAATGTTTGAGTTTAAAGTATTGTTGTTGTTTTTTTGGCAGGATAAACCTCAGTCTACTTTTTCTTTTGATAGTTGTAGAGTTTTTAACCGGATTCGACTTGCCATACAAATCTTGAGATTGATTTATTCCACTCATCAAACAGACTGTGGATGGAAATTGGAAAGATTTGGAATAGATAATGAAATCTGGGCTAAACATACATTTTTATAATTTCAATCCTTCGATTTAGACTAAAGCATGGGATAAAAGTCAATGTTCTTTTTTTAAAGGGAGTGTCTACAGAGCCGCGGCGCGCGGCCGAAACTGCCATGTTATTTTGTGCCACGGCTCCTGAAACTGCTTTAGACCGCCCCGGGTTAAGGTTAGGGTCAGGGTCAGGGTCAGGGTCAGGGTTAGGGTTAAGGTTAAGGTTAAGGTTAAGGTTAAGGTTAAGGTTAGGGTCAGGGTTAGGGTTAGGGTTAAGGTTAAGGTTAAGGTTAGGGTCAGGGTTAGGGTTAGGGTTAAGGTTAAGGTTAAGGTTAAGGTTAAGGTTAAGGTTAGGGTCAGGGTTAGGGTTAGGGTTAAGGTTAAGGTTAAGGTTAGGGTCAGGGTTAGGGTTAGGGTTAGGGTTAAGGTTAAGGTTAAGGTTAAGGTTAAGGTTAAGGTTAGGGTCAGGGTTAGGGTTAGGGTTAAGGTTAAGGTTAAGGTTAGGGTCAGGGTTAGGGTTAGGGTTAGGGTTAGGGTTAGGGTTAGGGTTAAGGTTAAGGTTAAGGTTAAGGTTAGGGTTAGCCATGAGGCTATATGGCAGTGCCGCGGTTCCTGAAACTGCTGGGCCATTTGACCGCGCCGCGGCTCTGCAACCACGGCCTTTTTTAAAGTGGAGAAAAGAGAGAGAATTATACTTCAAACTTCCCTCTCGTGTTTGCCTCTGTAGGATGATTAGTATAATTTTCAGTTCGTGTCTGTTTTTTGTGATAACTTTTTTCCTACCACAGTTTCTTCATTTACCCTGTGAATAATATGCACTTTGACATGGTGTTATTCACCGCAAAATGATTATGCAAATTGTGTTATTAAAGTAATTTTTTTCCCCCAGTGAAGTACATGGATGGTAATGTATCTCAGTGCTCTTTGGGTCAGTGAAATCAATCTCAGACACCTGTGCCAATCAGTTTGCCAGGTAGTTCCAATTAAAGGTAAAACTATTTAAGAAGGCCATTCTACAGGCCGACCATTTTCAAGCAATATGGGAAAGAAAAAGGATGCCGAAAAGTATCAAGTAGTTGAATGCCTGAGACAAGATATGAAAGCCTTATATATTTCACGAAAACCTAAGCGTGACCATCATACTATTAAGATTTGTAGCTTATTCAGAGCCCACACAGATTTTGGCAGATAAAGGCATAATGAGAAAGGTTTCTCTGCACTGCAGAGATGGAAGTCTGCAGCCGATCACCTTCTCAGCAGAGCACACCATGCTCTGTAGTCTCTGTTCGTCCTTGGCTGTGGCTCCAGCGTACTACATGGTGATGGAGGAGGTGAGGATGGACTCAATGATGGCCGGGTAGAACTGCACCATCATCTGCGCTGGCAGCTTGGCTTTCCTCAGCTAGGAAGTATATCCTCTGCTGGGCCTTCTTGATGAGGGAGCTGATGGTGGGCTCGTTGGAGTCTGTGATAGTGAGGGAAGGCTGGGGGGCTGTGATTTTCCTGAAGTTCATGATCATCGCCACTGTCTTCTGGGCGTTGAATACCAGGTTGTTACCGCTGCACCAGGACACCACCTGGTCCACTCCCTCCTGTAGGCAGACTCATCCCCGTCCGAGATTAAGTTGAGTTGTTGAGCCAGTTTTTGGTCATCTGCGGCTCTGGGCTTCTAATTGGTGAGAAGCCGAAGCCCACTCCACACAGGTTGTTGTTGGAGAACTGCTGCTTCAGACGCGTATTGTACTGAGATCTAGCTCTCAACACCTCCCTGCTGAATCAATTCTTTACATCTTTGTAGCGTTCTCTGTCACCGGTGTGCTGCCTCCTTCTGCTGCACATGGCTCGGCTGTGGGGACAAGCCACGTTAGCCTTGTTAAAGGTCCCATATCATACAAAATCGACTTTTCAGAGCTTTTAACCTGCTTAGGGATAATTTTTTTCGTCTCTCTCTGGACCCCCTCCCCCCCAAAAGACTTTGTCTGGCATCACATAAAATTTTACGTGTTGATAAAACGATAGTAGCTTGATAGACCCTGCTCACCTCTAGTGAACATCCCTGAACATCCTTTGGTAAGTTTATATTTAGAAGTTATGAACTCTCCAAATAATGTCACCTGTCGCGCATGTTTGTTTACTCAATCCACATGGTCCAGGGGCCCTAGGGGCCCTACAACACATCCCATTCAACCGAAACTGTGAGATGACCACATTGAGATAGTCTCAAGAGGATGAGAGAGTGAGAAACTAATGTTTCTTGTCAAAACCTGTAATTGTCAATTGCGTGCGTTTAGACCTTAGACGTGATGTCAGAATGACAGAAGCAGAACACGCGCTTTCGTCTCAGTGAGAATCTCACGTCTTCTGTGATTGGCCGAAACCTCATGCGGGGTTTGTGTTGGTCCTTCTTCCGGGCAGTGCGTAGCACGTTACTAAAGGATAATCTCTTGATCATTTTCTGCGCCCCGTCTTGCCGCAAAAAAGCTTTTCCTCGCCGCCTAATGTTGGCCTAATGCTCGTTCCTGTGAGAGTTTTTTAGCATTTCAAAACAATTACTGCCACAACGATGTATTGAAGCTTCAAAGCAATAAAATGTAGGTTCAACCCCCCCCCAAGACGAAAAATATTACGTCTTTTCAGCTTCAACCCATTTTGAGATGATCCCTTACAGTGCTATTGGTGCCTCATATATATGCCCAAAGTGTGTTTTTGATTGATTCCAGCTGTCTATAGCCATAGAAAAGTCTCCATCCTTCTCCTCGGATGTGCAGACGGACGGGGCCGCGGCACACTTCCCTGTTTCAGCCCCTTCTCCAGGAAGCACTCTGTACGCATAACTCCCCTCGCCCCCCGCGCTCGAGAGGAACCGCGGCTATTTAGGCACAGTTAGCTTCAAATGCTACTTTTTTTGTTCCTCAAACTAAGCCGTCTGCATTTCCGGGTTTGTGAGAGGGATCCAAGATATGGGTGATATTTTATAACTATTATGTTATGGGTGTTGTATATTATTATCAAATATACCCTTAGGGTAGATTACGAAACGGGAAAAATAGCATGATATGGGCTCTTTAACTTGGGATAGTGTCTGTTTTCTGCCAAGACTACAGTTTGTCAGCTTTGATTGTTTAGCTCCTGAAGCATTATCTCCCTTGTTTTTTCCGCGTTTACTCATCATACCTGGAAGTCTACCCAAGTTGGTGACATTGGTGACATAAAGAAAGACAGTTATTTAAAGTAAGAAGATTATGCAGTTACCATTTCTGTTAAGCATCTTCACAACCATAATAATGCTTTATACGATGTAATAAACTCAGATGCCAAAAACAAATAGATCACGCAACAATCATCAGAGTCCAAACAAAACAACGGAAATGTCTTATTATGACAATTACACTGTCTGTTTAGTTTAGTTTTTACCTTCAAAAGTTACCAAAAGAACTGCCCGGAATGCAACACCATCCTGTAGTTGTCTCCGCTTCAATTTTTTACAGAGTGTAAATTATTATTAGTTTATTTGATGGGGATAGTGCATGTTAATTAACATTTGTTCTCACAATATTCTCATTCATACACCAGCATACATAGGTACATATAGCATAGAAATGTAATCTAAGGTCATAAACTCAAGAAACTCCAGCATCTTGTTGGCACCTTGGCTCCTCCTCTCTCCCCATGTAACAGCGCTGACATGGCGCATTGCATGTGTAAAGCGGCACAGCCTCCCACACGACCATCTGCTACCCAGGCTAAGAGCTCCTCATCCTGTATACAGTTTAAACCCAAAACTTGTTCTTTATGAAGTGTTGTTTGGACAGTGAAAAATGCTCGTTCTACTCTTGTGAGCAAGACAGATCCAGACACCTAGGATTTTTGATTTGAAATTTCACTTTCATGACACAGATTAGTTCTGTGTGAATAAATAAAAAATAGTTTCCTTTTTTAAAGAACAAATGATTGAGATGATGATAATATTTGTTGATTGGGCTGGATAATGACTTTCCTTTAGAGTGTATTTTCTTTGCATGGACTTAAACTTAAACTGCATATTTGCTATGTCTACCCCAAAGCAGTAATGATATATTCACTAGTTACTCAAATAACTTGTAAACTCAATAACTATGTTGATGTTAAGCAAAAGAAACTTACAATCAGTTTGTTAATTGAGCCTTTGCCTTGATGCATTGTCCCTCTATCTGTGAAACTAGAGATCTATGTTATGTGTTACAAATGGGATAAATTGAAATGAAAACAACATGTTTGTTACAAGCCTATAATGACCATGAAGATTAGTCTAAAAAACTAAACACAAATCATATAATTGAGCATCTTAAAGGGTACGTACATGATTTAGAACCATGACCATTGGTATACTTACTGGGCTCACTTTATTGGTTAATTACATGATCGTAGAGCTAGTCCTGACACAGTTTAGGTGAAATTCTAATGCTGCTTTTAGTGTCTTAAGTCTTAAGATAAGATAAGATATTCCTTTATTGTCCAGGAGATTATCTTTACTCACGGCTATTTCTCTGGGATTATGTGCTACATCTATTCTCAAACCAACGTCATGAACCTGCTGTCATCGGATAACACGGGGATGTAATTCTGCATTAGACCTTATGTTTGAAAAGTGTGCCAATATAGTTTGAAGTCATTATGTCATTATATAAAGTCATTATGCCACAAAGGAGTTGTAAAAAAGTGCTAAATGTATCTGTTTTCATTTTAAGATTCATAGAGACAGTGGTGGAGAAACATAATCCCATGTCTGGTCATGTTGAAACGATGATGAGTCAAGCCAGCACCAGCTGCCCTATTGCTGTTTTTCATGTGAAAACAGCTATAAGATTGTCTTTTGTGATGTAAAATATATACAGGTTTTAACCACTGTTCCCTCTAAACTGCGCATGTGCGTGATTGCGCACTGCTCCAAAGGTCCCTGTGCACAGAAGATCTGTTCTGCGCACAAAATCATCTCCCTGTCCTGGAGATCTGCGTTCCGCACAGAGACAAGCAGCTTCTGTAGAGTGGTGATTCAGGGGGAGTGTACGCGGTGTATGCGTGGGGGTAGGAGCGCATGACCACTCGCTGTAATAGAGGACCAAGCAGGTGGATGTAGGCCTATTAACACAGGACACTTTGACCATGTGAGTAGAATAACACTGAATGAATGAATGAATGTTTGGTGTCATACATTTCTTCCTCTGAACAGTTTCAGTGGGATTAGTTCCGTTCAGTTTATTCATATAACGACAGTCCCGTCCTCTGCATTGTGTGTGTTAAAGTTGGTTTAAAGCAATGGTTCTCAAACAGAGAGTAGACTATAGACCAACAGAACATGGCTCCTCAGGTGAAATGAGGCAGTTTGATGTTTAAAGGTGCATTCTGTAAGTTTTCTAGTTGAGGGTCCGTCACCTAATTTCCTCATAAGCTGTTCTGGCTTTGCCTGGAGGTTTCACAGTATGATATAAACGCATCTATCTGTTTCATTTATCTAGTTAAAGGATTTTTTTATTTCAAAAGTACTTAGTTACATGCTGCACTTAAGAAAATCCGTGCTGATCGTGAAATGAATACAAAAATCTATATAAAGCAATATTCAGCTCTGTTTATATAACAATCCTATTGAATCAAGCTGACATTATATAGTAGGATATTATACTACTCTGGTCAACTGAGTCTATAGAATAAATAGATTAAAAAAAAAAAACACACACCAAAGTACATGAAATTCTCAGGCCACTTTTTTCACCCAGTCTGTCCCTGCTACACAGGTAATGAAAAAGATTTGTGTCTTTTTCATTGTAAGTGGATTGAAGCACTTAATTAAAAGTAATCTGACAGAATCACAGCTGTAATTTGATTTGTTCAACAAAGCATGTAACTTGGATGGATGTAATACTGGCATGACCACAGTGCACACGTCTGATAAGCCGTCTAATAAGCCTGTCTGGTAAGGTACAGCATATACATGATTATCAGTTATCCATAGTACAAATAATATTTTACACAAACACATGGGGCCATTATTAGGCAGTGCAATTATTTACTTGTTCATTTTAAAAGAAATACAGGAGAAGAAATGTTTATTAGCAGCTGAGAAACCAAATATCATTCGTAGCTACAGTATTCAAGAGTCCGAAATCACACACTCGTTGCTACTGCCATCTTGAGGACAAAAGGTGCTCTGCTCTCTGCTTGCTGCGCAGTGGGTTACACCACCAACATGTCTCAAAAAAAAAGGATTTCTCTTCTCTAACGTCTCCAAAGACCCTGTTTGTCACCAGAAATGGATTACTGCCACCAGGAGAGACCAGTGGACTGACAGAAATCACTCCTGACTGAGCGGTGAGCTGTTTCAGGTAGTTAGCAGCTGGTTAATGCTAGTTAGCGATGCTAATAAATGTTAGCCTACCTGCAGACTAATTTCCAACTTTCCGTGTGTTATGTCAGACAGTCAATCCCCTGCAAACAAAGTCCCTGCTCTTGAAAGCTTTGTGGACTTGTCCGGTGCATAGAAAACGTGTTAACAATGAAGCTTAGATGTAAACGTCCACAAACGTTTGTTGTGGCAAGTTGTCGCTGTAGATAAGGATCAAAGCCCATAATTTCTATCTTCTTGAAGTATCAACCCTTTTCATTTTAAATTTGATGCAGTGTTTTCCATGACTATCTAACAGCAGAGATAGGCAACAGCATGTGGTAATATCTTCAACATGGCAACTTCAACAGATAAGACACATGACTAAAACCCATGGATAGAGCCTGGGATTGTGATGTCACACATTTTAAATAAGCCTAATGTTGAACCAATAGATATTCTAAGATGCTAAATAAGAAAAAATACATGTATATTGGGTTGTTATTCGACTCTTTTGTTTACTTTTTTACATTGTTTTGGTGTTGTATTTCTATGGATGTTTAGCACAACAGCAACAAAAAAGCCTGATTTTCATGGCATCTGCCAAATCAGGTTATGATGCCAGTATCTTTACCTGCCAGAAAGAGAAGGGTTTGGTTGCAGCCGATGGACAGCGCTGTGTTCCTGTTACTGAAGATTGCAGACACTTTCCTTGCTTGCGCTAGCTTGCTATAGCTGATTCTTTATTTACTTTGCTTTTTAATATATTTTTTTCCTCTTATATAAATCTTGAATAATTACTTTTAAGTATGTCAAGGATTTTAAGATCATTTTTACAGTTTTAACAACCTATTTGACGAGTCAGCGACATGAGAGAAGAGGGGAAGCACTCTAAAATTTACAGTTAGATTTACAGATGTAGAGCAGAAAGTGAACAGTGCAGTGAGTGACTGATTAAATTATAGTTAAAGTGACAGTGTTCATGAGTCCAAGGGGCGAGGGAAAGAAACTGTACTTGTGGCAGAAGGTTCTGGTCCGAATGGACCGTAGCCTCCTGCCTGAGGGGAGTGGCTCAAATAATCCGTGTCCAGGATGAGAAGAGTCGAATGTGATCTGACCTGCTCGTCCCAGAGCCCTGGAGACATACAGATCCTTCAGAGATGGAAGTCTGCAGGCGATCACCTTCTCAGCAGAGCGCACAAAGTGCTTTAGTCTCTGTTTGTCCCTGGCTGTGGCTCCAGTGTACCACACAGCAGGGGCGGAGTAAGACATTCTTGGGCGTAGCCCAAAATGAAAGGGAGGGGGTTCATTCAGGCCGATATTATGTGGTTTTAGTGCCCCCAATACTGTATTTTCTGTACATAGAGTTACCCTCCAAAGGCAAAGAGAGACCACGGCCTTTTTGCCTTCTGAGAGAGCCCCACCCTCAAAAAACGTTGAACAGAACTGGTAGCATTTAGTTACATTTACTTTTTCAAGAAATTGTACATCTTAGTGTTCTGTGGAGAGTAACCCTCCGCTCTGCACAAATGACATGTTTCACGTTTGAAAAAATGTAATATAAAAAGAACAATATGAATAAAGAGCAGTCACCGCAGGATTCGAACCCTAGCTCTACCGATGCCACATGGTCATGGAGGAGGTGAGGATGGACTCAATGATGGCCGTGTAAAACTGCACCATCATCTGCACTGGCAGCTTCTCCTTCCTCAACTCTGCTGCCGCAGGAGGTTCATCCTCTGCTGGGTCTTCTTGATGAGGGAGCTGATGGTGGGCTCCCACTTGAGGTCTTGGGTGATGGTGGTAATGAGGAAGCAGAAGGAGTCTACGGTGGTGAAGAGGGAGGCTTCTAGGGTGTGGGGGGTTGGGGGGCTGTGACTTTCGTGAAGTCCACGATCATCTCCACTGTCTTCTGGGCATTGAGCTCTTGGTTGTTACCGCTGCACCAGGACACCACCTGGTCCACCTCCCTCCTGTAGAAAGACTCATCCCCGTCTGAGATGAGCTCAATGAGGGTGGTGTCATCCGCAAACTTGATCAGTTTTATGGAGTCGTGGCTGCAGGTGCAGAAGTTTGTGTACAGGGAGAAGAGCAGAGGAGAAAGTACACAGCCCTGTGGGACTCCTGTGCTGATAGTCCAAGGGTTTGTGACATTATTCACCCAGCTCCACGCAATGCTACCTTTGATCCATCAGGGAGTCAGTGATCCACCTGCAGGTGGAGTCAGGCATGTTGAACTTGGAGAGCTTGTCCTGGAGCAGAGCAGGGAGGATGGTGTAAAATGCAGAGCTGAAGTCCAAAACCAGGATCTTGGCGTTGGTTAACGGCGAGTCCAGATGCTGCAAGATAAAGTGGAGTGTCAGGTTCATGGCGTCGTCTACAGACCTGTTGGCTCTGTAGTCGAACTACAGGGGGTCCAGCGGGGAGGAACTGAAGGACTTGAGGTTGGGCAAGACCAGGCGCTCAACGGATTTCATGACTACAGATGTCAGTGCCACAGGCCTGTAGTCATTAAGTTATCAAGCTTTTTGGGGACAAGCACGATAATGGACGATTTGAAGCAGGCTGGGACACACAGCAGGAGCCCTCAGCTTTGTGAAGAATAATGACAGTGTTAACCAGTAATTGTACGCTATGGCACTACCTGTCCCCTCCTCTTTCACTCCTCATCTCTCTCCCTTGCCTTCTTCTATGAGCATGTGCGTTCTGTGACTTTCGGCTTGCGCTGAGTAGTTGCAACAGGACGTTAGCAGTGCGGCCCTTAATTCTGCCCAGTGTAATTCATGAAGCAGAGGGCATGAAACAACTGTATTCACGCTGATTGTAGCTCGTGCAGTTGACTTGCACTAGTCTGGACCTCTGTGTATAATGGGCCGCTCGTTCAGTGTACACCAGACAATCATTATAAATAGATCAGGCTTGTTGACACTCTGGACTTCGCCACTTACACACACATACACATGTGTACACGCCGCTCGTGACCCGTGTTACATTTCTGTGGCAAACCGTTGTTCCAAAATCCCCATGCCATAAATATTTGTATATACGATTGAAATTGTTAATCTTGACATCCCTACTTTACACATAATTACTCATGGACAAAACAACTAAATTAAGCTGCAATAATTATTTTGGGCACTGAACTGAGAAAGCTTTCGATTCTGTAAGCTGGCCTTAAAGTGCTGAACACATTTTAGAACAACTAGTTTAGGATACAATCATTGGGGCTCTTTACGATAGTCCCCAGGTCGCTAATCTCATCTCGTCCGGACCCAAACAAAACTTCAGAGGAAATCACTTAAGCCCTTCATTCAGGGAGAACAAACATTGCAGCCTACACTGTGTTAGTGATGAGTGGGTTTTAAGAAATAGATTCAGACTAATTTAATTTAAAATACATGGGGTGTGTGCGTTTTTCCATCGCATCTTGTCTTGCTCTTTCTCTCGCAGTAACAGTAGCTCACTCCTAATGCAGAGGCCCAGATCAGAGAGCGCATGTTCTTTGTCTGTTAAGCTGTGCAACGATGTGTGTTTTATTACAATCCAACTCATATTTATGGAGAAACGAGTATATCGGGGAAATGAATTAAGAGGTGCCTAAGTGCAAAGGTGCTCATGTATGGAGACCAGAACACGGTCACTGGTCAGCCTTTCGTGAGCTTCACCACTTTGCGAAATGTACGTCCCGACCTGCACCCATGGGTCAGAGAGGATCATTTCATAGCATGGCTGGCTTATACAGTCGTAATGTCTGTAAAACAAGCGAAGCGCACCACTGACTGATGAGAGAGTTTGCTTTGCACTCATTGGAGCAACGAGAGGATCAAGCAGACATACATGCCGCTGTATGTGTGCACTGAAGCAGGCAGCTAGGTGCACAGAGCAGCCAATCACATTGCTGCATTCTTTTTTTTAATGAAAGAAAAGAGGGGTGGAAAAACACAAGACAACAAAAAACATACAAGAGCAGGGCCAGGGGAAAAGAACAGATTTGTTTAAATACAATTTTAGAGATGACAAAAAAAGGCATCCTATGACGTTAAGGCATAAAAGCTTCTAAATAATGGTCCCATTTAGTCCAAGTTCTTTTAAATTTGTCTGTGATTTCTTTAAATAATAATAAAAAAAAGATTAAATACAATGTCATCATTTTAATATTATATCTAGGGCTCATGTTTCATGACCCCCAGGGATCGCTTTAAATTAACTTGTTTTGACTTTATTCGGCTGGATTGAGTGTTTTCGTCGTGTCGTTGCGATGTGTCTTGGCTCTGAGTCCCCCGGCTCCGGCCCCGCCCTTCGCCCGGCGCCGTACCGCGTTTACACAAAGGAGGAACTCATAAAACTGCGGAGAACAGTCGTCTTACCCGGAGATCGTCACGTTATCCCGTCGCAATACTGACCTAACCTAATACTGATGTGCAATTCTGTCGTATGTGCAATTGCTGTTGGAATTCATGTGCAATTCATGTGCAATTACTGTGAAATTCATGTGCAATCTATGTGCTGTCGTGACACATATTCATGTGCAATTACTGTCGGGATCACACGCAATGGTATTTATTTATTTATTTGTCTATGGGAGTTTTTATTTATTTATAGGAGATCTTCTACTGAAAGTGTTTTTCAGACTTCCTATAAGTGATCTGTTCTTCTGGATCTACCTCTGTATCTACCTGCGTTGCACCAATGAAATTTCCCCATGTGGGACAATAAAGGAATATCTTATCTTATCTTATCTTATGATTGCTTTGTGGATGATCATCTATTATTTTTGACCAAACTTCTATACCTAATGTGATGCATTTCCTTCACAATATTACTCCAATGTCTGGATACAAACTGAATATACAATTCCACTATCAAGAAAGGCCTTGAAAAATGGACTCTTATCCCATACAGTCAAAGGTTTGAAACGATACAAATAACTGTTTGTCCCTCTTTCCATTCCAAACTCTTCCCATTTCCATCCCCATATATTTGGTTATTTTATGTAAATTGTGTGTTCCCTCCCTGTGTTTTGTTCTTTTGATTTGTTTAAAATCTAGGGGGGAAAGAAAGAAGAAAAATGGAACCAAAAAAGGTGTCCCAGCTCCACCCCATATTTGATTTAGCTTGACATTCTCCCCTCTCTTCCCTTCAAGTCCCTTTTTACACAATCTACAAGCCTCCACATCCGCCGGGGCCAACAAAGGCCCCTCTGTGCAGATCTGCGTCGCATCCCTGACAGCCTTCCGTCATCTCCCTGGCTGTGATTTTAAGAGTGCTTTGAGCCAGCAGCGGTGACTAAGGCAACGTGCCATTCTAACCCAGCACCCAGCAGTATTAAGACGTGTCAGTGACAGCCCAGTGATAGGTTTGTTTTAGCCCATGTTTTTCTTTTGGCATTGCGGCCTACTGCTCCCCGTAGTGCTTAATTTTATGTCAGGGAGAAATGTTGTCTTTTTGACAGGAGCATAAAATGGATGTGAATTTAAAACTTAAATCATGTCTTGTCAAACTGTGTAAAATAAACTTCTATCTTGAGTGCTCATCTTCTATCATTTAAACCAACAATGATATACCTCACAATGTTTTTGAGTTCTTAAGGTGCACTATGTAACTCGTCTGGTGGAGGTTGTAACAAGTCATCTCAAGTCGTATGCAGACACATCCACAAGTAATTGAATCAAAATTGATGAGGTCATAAAATGTTGGCATCACATAATGTAAACATACCCCTGCAAATTACTATGGAACATTGTTTTATTGCAGAGAAAATAGTTTACACTTGTAGATTGGAAAAATAAATGATGACAACAATTCATTTACCCAACCACAGCAAGGTTCCACAGTTTGGATTTACAGGCATACTTAAGCATTGCCATTATGTATCATTACAGTTATCATTCAAATTCCATATCATTATCTCCTCTTTGTCTTGATCAAAAGAAGCTTGTCTCAAACATGAATGCTCCCGTAACCAAAGACGTCGGTGTGAATAAGTTCGCTCATCCGTGCTTTCTGTCGACACATGCAACACCCTCCTCTCATTCCGCTCCACAATGCCCCCCTGTTCCTCTTTTATCACGTGTCCCTGGACCTGCTCCACGAATGCACGTAGATAAGATGGGTTTCCACGGACGAGGTCAATATGAAATCAGCAAGAATTTTTACTGACTCAGCACATCTTGGTGATAAAGATCAGTGTAGTCATTGGAAACTATACTTTATCCTCGACTAAGAGCATGCAGGTCTCCTTGGACAAATTGTTCAAGGACAGGGCATACATGGGAGAGATGGACAACAGAATTTGAATAAAAAACATTAAATTGTATTCATCTGGACATTGTTTTGAAAATCAAGATGTTTCAACTTTCATCCGAAAGGCATTCTCAATCATTGAGAATGACTTTTGTATTGAAGTTAAAACCTCTTGTTTAAATGATTAAGGATATGACTTATATTTAAGGTCCTATATGTGTCTTTAATTTCACGTTTGGTTAAATGCCCTTCATAAACTGCTTTATGTATATATAAAAACAGCTATGTGTGTAAAGGAACTGAGAATTGAACCTAAATTAAAACTTAGGACAAGATGGTTGTCTTTATACACAAAATAATTCAGACTGTGGTGCTGTTTTAATGGACATATGATGCTAATATTACTTTTTCCAGCTTTTATTTGTATCATGTTATTGCATCAAAAACATACCTGGAGTTGAATTTAGCTTCATTCCTGATTTTACTCTCCCTATATACAAAGGGGTGTGCAGATCTGAGTAATAATTAAACCAGTGCTACTAGGAAATTATATCCAATTGATATTCATATTGATTTTTGTATGTGTTTGTAAATCCTTGATTAGAACATGATTTTTATATATATATATATATATATATATATATATATATATATATATATATATATATATATATATATGTGTGTGTGTATGTATCTATCATAATTTTATAGACTTTTTGTTGATCCAAAAAATACCAATGGCAGTGTATTCTCCCATCGATTCTACAGACTGTTTGCTGCCAGTATCTATTACTATTATTAACTATCACTATCTTCTTCCGTTCCCTGACTCCATGAGGATTTTTTTCACCATCTCCAAACACAAGACAATGACCTCACTTATGCAGCCGCGTGTGCCTTCCATCGAGCTGGTCCAATGCACATCAAAACTCACGTTGGTTCCTGTCTTTGATACGGATTGAAATCTGCTGACGAGGTAAGGCTAGCACACTTCTCTGCAACCCCTAATCACGTAATAAATATGTCAAGTCAGAACGCTCATAAACCAGCAACCCCGCATTTATCCTTGTTTAACTACTCTTTCGTGTTATTATATGCAGTATGTATCCTTTGGCTTGACTCAAGGTAAAGAATTCTCAAAAGGTGCCAGAATTCTGAAAAGATGTGCCCTTAAGTACCCCTGTGATGACTTTGGAAGCTAAAAAGAGACTATACCTGAAATTTGCTTGATTTTAACATATTGTATAGTTGATTTTTCCTTGTATAAACTTTCATACGCGGCGGTTGGTAAAATTATCTTTGTGATAATGATGTGTTAGCTTGCAGCAATTTGCGGGTGGAACACAATTATAGATTCTGTCATAGTCAGATTTTAAAAAGTGATACATTGTTTTTGTGAATTCAAAAAGAATTGGCGATGTCAGTGTTTCCCAACCCTTATTGTTTCAATTACCCCACACCCTGAATAAATCCCTTTAACTCAGGTACTAGTCGCACAAATCAAGGTAAAGGTACATGTGCATTGCAGCCATATGTAAATTATGTTAAACGCATTTTGAGATTGCCATAGAACACTACTTATTGGACTTTAAGTTGCTACTTTTTTCCCACGTTTTGAACCCTGCAGTCATTAAAATGGTGCATCTAATTTTCAGATTTTACTCGCTAACGGCCAACGGGGGGCACTCTAGCAGGAAGCACAAGCTTTTGACACGCTGTAGAAGAAGACGTCAGGGGACATATCGTGTTTTCGATATTTTAAGCTTCAAAACGTTGTGTGTTTAATTAAAATCAGACTCATATTGATGGAGAAATTAGTATAATGAGGAAGTGAATCTAGATGCGGCAGAATACGATACACGTGACAACCTGTGCATCACTACCATGGACCATATTTCTGTGTAAATATCTCATGTTACAACGTAACACTCACTCGATAAGTACGAGCTCAGGAGCAGATGAACCAGATGTGAAGACACAGACACAGGTAAATCAGCTCACACAGTCATCAAGGAAAGAGGGGACAGAAGTGACAGAGGGAACAATAGGGACAGCTGTGATGTGATTTCTGTTTGTTAAACTTCAAAATGTGTGTTTTTTTACAATCCAAGTCATGTTCACTGAGAAATTAGTCTAATTACTCCCACAGCACAGCAGACCGCAGGTGGCCCGCAAGAACCCCACTTCAAAAAACACATCACTACCGCATTTATTTATGTGTAAGTATCTCATGTTACAACGTGGGCACCTACGGTTTATGGACAGGTGCGGCCCGTATATGGACAAGTTCTATTTTCTTCGTAAAGTTCATGTGCACGGCTTTTATTCAGGAGAGCCGTATAGCTTGAAAAGTATGGTATACTATTTCTACAATTGAGAACACATGGACAATAAGAACAGCCTTTTGTCTTCAGAAGAAAAATTAAATTGCCACAAGGGCTTTGGAAACATGGGTATTGATAAGAATCGCTACTCATATTGGTCACTGTTTGGCAGAGAATATTTCTTCTGTGTTTTTAAGTTGTGTAAAAATAATCAATATCCTGTCCATGTATTTTATGAACTTGCCACCTCACACCTATCAGTCCATTACAACATTGTCCACCACATGCACACACTTCAGGAAACCCCTTTTGAGGAGAAGAGGTCAAGCAACCAATGTCCATTCTGCATAACCCTTATCTGCGGCTAGTCTAAAAACTCCACTCTAACGCTGCAGCCCATGGCCCATTGTCTTTGTGTTACAATTCAAGCAAAATAATGAAAAAATCACCATCCTATATTTACATTGCTGCCTTTTCCTGTAAACTCCTGTCTTTTTGTGGTCGCTGTGATTCACAAACTTGTTACATTGGGCTTTCCGTGACACAGCAGCTGTTGCCATTGCCACCAAAATTATACACTAGATACCGCAAATCAGTATGTGGCACTTTATTTTTTTTAAAGGTCCTGAAGATAGCAGCCTTGTCAGCACATCGGTGTGGCCTTGGCAATACCACATCATGTGTAATAAAGTCATTGGAACAAGATATGGGAAGATCTACGACGAAAAAGTGTTTTACTTATTATAAATATTGATTCAGAAGAAGACATCGTGTACCAGAGCACTGTTGTAGGGGATATTTCTGTCCAGTAACATCCCTTAATTCTTGCTGCTTATGCTACATTTTCCTCTATAAAGCACACCATTCTGTTTCTTTGCTTCTTTTGTCAGCCTACAAACACCCATGGTTCTCGTTTGAGAGTTTTTACAGGACTTGAGCCTGATTTGTTGAGCAGCTCACCTTTGAAACATCTACAGACTTGTAAGACTTTTTTGTGAAGCTCAGAGAAGAAGCAAAGAAGACAATTTACTGGACAGGATTCATCAAACAAGTGTGAATGAAAATAAATAATTTTGGCCGGAAAACTAAATGTAGCGCGCAGGCTGTGATGGTGCTGTCTGCGAGTGAAGTAGGCAGGATGGCCCCAGATGGCAACCAGGACAGAGAAAGGATTTACAAAATGAATCAACCAGTGGGGAAGTCTGTGCACGTATTGTGAAGGCCAGTTTACCAAGAAGTACAAGCTCCAGTGGAGAGTGATGGTTCTGTTGCTTATGATAAAGATAATTAATGACAAACAATCTAGAATACTGGGGACAGACAACTGTTTTCAAGCCTGGGTCTTAAAAATCAGCTTTTATTGATCATTATGCCAAGGTATGTGATGAGATAAAAATCAATGGGTGTTCCCTGTATGGTGGTAATTATTTAGGGAGGAGGGTGAAGTTCTTTTATTTAGCCATGGCAAAAATCAAAAACATAAAACATATATTAAAAGCCTTAATTAATGTAATTGCCCAATATCCTTTCACTTGAGATGAAATGTTGCCTCGCTGAATTAACTCGGTGTTTCTGCCTGTTCTTTTTAGTAATCTGACAGTCCACAGACCCACATGCAAAAACATTCATTCTTCATACTTGTTTTATGTCATTGGCTCTGAACATCTCCCAACTGCATTCATTCACAGCCTTAACACCTGCAAAAGCAAAACATTTCATGGAAAACAAGCTCTCTGGCTGCCATTTTTATCCCCTTGTCATCACTCATTCCAATGGACTTTCTCATAATATGTGGTTTGCTGGTATGCGCAAGATCTCCCCAGGAAACATGGATGTGTCCAGCTCACTCTCCAAGGAGCAGTGGAGATTTATAGACCGCCTTTTGCTTGCTGTCCATTGCTTTGTAGCATTCCCACTGGCGTCAAAGCAAAGAGCTCTGAATAATAGTTTTTTCATAACTGTTCCTTTCCAGAATATGTCCCTGCTGTGGTTTTTGGGTCACTGTGACTTGGACAGGCTAAGCTAACTGTATTTGAGCCCTAGCTAGCATTTTCTGTACATAATTTCTGTCAAAACAAGTGCCGGAGAAATGCTTCCTCTGGTTAGTGAAGAGGTGGTGCACTGAAGAGGATACGAGTTATGAAAATGCAGATATAAACATATAATCAGAAGGAAACTGTGGGATGAACATCTCCTAAATATTTATTTTTTCACATGGAACACTTTTGAGGCTGGAGTGTCAAATCCCCATTTGACACTAAAACTGTCCTGTCTAATAAAGCTTTTGTCCTTAAAAAATCCTTAAAAATAAAAAGGAAAAAAGAAAATAAAAGATATACAATGGGCTCCTCCCCTCTGGGTCCAGGACTCCACTGTAAAAGAAATGCTAGACTTTCCTGGTTAAATAAAGGTCAATACAATACAAAATGACCCCTTGGTTCACTATTGTGCATTGTCTAAAGCCCTCAGGCCCAAATCCGCTTTTGTAGTGTGACATGGGGAAGAGAGAGTTAAGGACATTCAGCAAATTGTCTGAGCTGGAATCAATCTATGACATTGTGACATGGAGCATGGCAAATATGCTATCCACTAGGGCACCAGCGGCATGTTCCAGGGGAATACAGTGACTCAGTCAAAGCTATGTAACATGCATCCATTTGAATGGCTCACTGAACTGACCACTGGTCTGTGGCCCTCTGCTGCAAATATATTCCAACATGTGGCTCTGTGAAAATGGTTTGGACACCCTGGTCTAAAGACTCCTCGACAATGAGAATATGTGGCAGTCGGATGGGCCGATGGCAAGGACTGGTAGCCTTGTTACTGACCGTCTACACCAGGGCAGCTCTGGCTGCAGAAGAAGCTTAATATTACCAGGGCTGGAGTGAATAAATGATACTTTGAGAGGATTTCAAAGCACAATACAATGACATTACACTCGGCCTGCAGTGGTGTTTCAAGGGAGTCTTGGGCCCCCAAGCTAAACGTCACAAAGCTTTCTAAACAGACTCCACCCCTTCTTCTCTTACAAATTATAAACTGCCAACAAACATTAGTATGGTTCTTCTGTGCTGCAATAATGCCATACTTAGTTAGTCAGAACCCATGATTGAGAATAGTATGTCATAAAAACTGCTGTCACTAATGTCACTCACCTATAATAGTCTTATAATAAAACTACTGTCAAAAGAGGGACAGAACAGTCAAATCTAATTAGTGTAATGAGCCTGTAGAAGCCTAAGGACAGCTTAGGCCCCTGGTGGTCCTGCCTGTTGGCTAGCTATGCCTTTGTTAACCTGCTTCCACATTTTGAGAATCGCTGAGCTTACCCATGTCCTTCAGCCTTAACTACTCTCTTTAACTCACATCAAACGGTGAGAAGAGACTGAGATCAGAGTCTGTTTTCTGTTTTCTGTTGAATTCGTAGGATTACTGTATTCTGGGAGCTGAATCCGTGTGTTGGACATGGGGGTTTAACTGTAGGAACAACATCAAACAAGTGTTTTGTCACTGACTGTAATCAGACTGTCATGGGTAGCACAGCAGGGTCATTATACTCCTCTAGTGTCAAGCTTTATGGAGAGGCAACAAGCATCTAAATGTATACTCAACCTTGTTAGACAATTCTGTATTTAACAACGACTAAACATTGAAATGAAATACAAACAAACCGACAAATCGGAAATGAGAATAGAGAATAAATGTTCCTTCTCAGTCCTGAATAAAATGTACAGAGAACTTCCCAAAGCCTGTAAGACCAATCTAGTCTCAGTCAACAGCAGCTAAAGGAACCAATTAGGTGCCAACGGGGGCTGAGAGAGACGTTCAGCACTTAAAAAGTATAAATTGCAAATAAACATAATAATCATAATTAAATCTTAACATAGCGAAGCAAAAAAAACTTGCATTCTAGTCCATGTGTGGAGTGCAGTTTGTCGTCTCTGCTGATCTAAAGTGAGTGAGTACGCGTCAAAACACGTCTTATATTGAGGGCAACCGGAGTACAAGAAGAAACGTATCCAGAAACAGGGGGGAGATGCAAACTGCACACAGAAAAGCCAAACTTGGAATTTTGGATAACCAAGGAAAAATAAATGTGTTGTAAAAACTAGACATGAAGTAACCATTCATGCATTTTGTTTTAATGTAAAATAACAGAAGAAAATGGATGGATAAAAAAACTGCGAGTCTGTGTTAGATTTGGTCAATGTAATGCACAGTAGCCCGTTGCCACCTGCCCCCTGTGTGGAAACCCTACACCCTCCAATGCCTCAGATCCTATCACGTCTAAACCGGTTTGGTGCTGATTTGGCTGTTTTCTCCTTTCATGGTGGAGAGTTGGAGGCCATTTTTCTCATCTGCTGAAACAAGTGCAGAGCGGGTCTTCTGACATAGCAGCTAAAGTAGGTCAGTGTAACCAAAGCTGCAGACAGACACGGGAACAATGGGCCAGAGACACCAGGGAATACAACCAGACAAGAGTCAAAGTCAGACCAGCACGAAATCTGGAGTTGTTAGTGATATCTCTGTGCTTAGTTAGTAGAACATTGAGGTAATCCAATCCCAACCTTTTACTACACTTGGAAATTAGTTTAGCAAAACCATTTATTTTTTTCCTTTGTGCAATTGAGTATTGAACTTATTCCGTCCTGCCCACTTCTTCTTCTTTTTACCACGGATCAGCACGTTTGTTGTAATCGCACTTCCGGTCGAGTGGGAACTCTTTTAAATGCAGAACAAGTAAAAAGTCTGCAATAAAGCAGATTGATTTGTGTAAAATGTCCGATGTTCATGTGACCAACACGTCAACAATGCACAGATTCCCTGGGCATTTTAGTCTGTGTAGAACTTATTTTCTCTCGAGGTCGGCAGCCGTATGTAAAGTAATACAACTGGAAGAAGGAATATGCTGAATGGCAGCACCCAAATAGGCCTCCGGAATAGATTGAATATGGTAAAAGCAGTAATTATGTAGAAACAAGCATTAGAAACAGGTATTTGCTGTTTCCACATCAATCTACCCAACCTCATGATAAAATTGTCTGTCCCTGGCTGTGGCTCCTCTGTGGTTCTCTTATCTAATCAATGTGTTATAGTGTGTGCAGTAGCTCCTTTTGTAACGCTAAGGAACAATCAAGGCGAAGAGGGCTTCTCAGGGTCCACTTTGGCTCACTTAATTGGGATCAAAATGTACCAATCCATTCAGAAGTGAACCAGAGGAAACATGGCTTAGGGAGTAAAAGGTGTTTTCCCAAACTAGAAGGAATAGATTTTCAAGTACAGGCGCTTTAATCCTTTATGTCAGTCTATGTTCCAGTTTTTGTAAGACTGTGACACTAAAGGTGCACTGGGTTTTTGATGATGATAAAATCCACACACGTCTTGACAGTCGTAAACATTTATGTCCGGAAAGAATCAGTGTCCGGAAAGGTTTGAGACAGCTAAAAACAAATTGTGGCTAACAGCTTCAATAAAAAGTAACAGTAGCAATGCTACAGTGGTGTTTGCTGACATAAGTGACATAATTACAGCAACACCTGATTTCTAAAAAAACACATGTGTTTTTAGAAGTCGAATTGCATTGAGTCATTGTGGAATCAATCATGATTGAGTTACTTAGAGTTATTTTACATACATTATTGTACAAAGTGAAAAAACTAAATGAATTTGTTCCATATAGAGCTTGGGATTAAATGTCTAAAAGTGATAATTAAACAAATCTGCCACGTTTGTTTAAGCAGTGCAAGAAACATGGAAAAATATATTTATCAATACATTTATCATATGTTATTTATCGAACGTTTAGTAGTATATTCACATTTACATTACGGCTAGCTTAGAATTCTGAGGTTACCGAGAACTATAGTTAGTAATGTCCAATTAATGCATATTACAAACACTTTGAACATCTTCTTTAAGGTTAAACCAGGCCAAGCAGTGGACTAAGATGTTACTTCTCGATGGTTAATCGAAAAATTGGGTAATTCAAAAATTCTATTAAATGCCGTCTCATAATTTGCCTACAAGCCCGGACACAGCTTCCTGCTCCCAAAACATCTCTGAGTGGTTTTCTATTACAACCTCCTGACAGTGGTGTACTGGTGTATATGCTTATATATATATCTCCACAGACATAGGGCTCTTCTCCTCTGTACCGCTGTGATCCTGGCGTGGGAACAGCGGTGAGGGGTGAGAGGGGGCTCCAAATGTGGTCCCATGACATCATCTGGCCCGTGGATCTGCTGTTTAATACACACTACATTTCAACCCTGGCTCCAAAC
This sequence comes from Eucyclogobius newberryi, assembly GCF_026437365.1. NCBI lineage: Eukaryota > Metazoa > Chordata > Actinopteri > Gobiiformes > Gobiidae > Eucyclogobius > Eucyclogobius newberryi. The sequence continues at coordinate 46,922,362 of NW_027315723.1, forward strand.
CAAAGTCCAAGGTCTTTTCAGTTCACGGTATGTTTACAGGATTGTATGACGGTAATTCATAGATTTGTGGTGATGGAACTGGAGGATTTTGTGCCAAAATTTGAATTTGTTTATGTTTTTATAGGCAATAAAAGTAATTTAATATGTTAATTGTAATGAATGGAAAGAAGAGATTTGCGTCAAAGAGAATACTTAATGGAAAAAAGTGTTGTTCAAGCTGCAGCTACATATATTATTTTATTTTATGAAATATTTCATTTATTGTATTTAATTTTTATTGTATCAATAGTAACACGGCTGTTTAGCTGTTAGAATCAGGTTGCCATTATTCCCTATGAACTGTTTTATTCACAAGATTCTTCTTACTGCTCTCAAGTATTATTTTTGTCTACTGGGCCTTTAAGATATGCATATGGACTTTAAAGGGCACTGTGGCCTACTATGCATTATACCAGATGCTTGGTCAAAATCCAGTATGTGACATGTTCCACATGGTGGCATAAAAGCTATATCCATGGATATGGATACTTTGCAGGTGACTCCTTGCCCACCACACCCAGAAAACTCCCCACTTCCACTATTCTGTAACCCAGTCAATATTTATGGAACAGTTGTGATCATTTATTGTAAGATGTTAAAATTATTAAAGATGTAAAGATATATAAAGATGTACACAGATTCATCAACAAAAAAACATGTACAATTTAAACATTTAAACAATCAATAATAGAAACCAATCCTGTCCCGTGCCTCTCATAGTTGAATGGTTGAGTGAATAGCACATATGCCGCATTGTTGTGAGTTCCAATCTGGTTCTTGAGAATTTACCTCATGTCATTCGCCAGTCTCCTCCCCATTTCACGCTGCACTATCCTATCAAATGACACCTATGGGTCAAAATAAAAATTTTAACAAAAGAAGAAACTAACAGTCCCAACAGGTATCATGTCTTTATTTGAAGATAATCATATGCACTGACGCAGATGTAGTATAAACTTCTACGACAGTCTTCGTAGCAAAGGGCTGTAATGCTTCGTTTGGCGTTCCTATCGGAACATTACTGCAAAGTCAAGACGTTTTTTTATGCTAATCAAAAAGCTACTTGGCCTCTGTGGGGACAACGAAACAAACCTTACCGACTTTTGGGTTAATCTCTAGTCACTGGCACGGTTCATTTCCTTGTTACAAACTAGGACACTATTAATAAGGAATATTTGTTTTCAGGAGAAATCTGCTGTGCCCTGTGGTCATAGCGCCTGCCATCATCTGTTTATTATTGTGCCTGTGCATTTTTTCACTATAAAACACCTGTAATTTCATAAATCAATGTGTGTGTGTGTGTGTGTGTGTGTGTGTGTGTGTGTGTGCGTGCGTGAGTGTGTGTGTGTGTGTGTGTGCGTGTGTGTGTGTGCGTGTGTGCGTGTGTGTGCGTGTGTGTGTGTGCGTGCGTGAGTGTGTGTGTGTGTGTGTGTGCGTGTGTGTGTGTGCGTGTGTGTGCGTGTGTGCGTGTGTGTGTGTGCGTGTGTGTGCGTGTGTGTGCGTGTGTGCGTGTGTGCGTGTGTGTGTGTGTGTATAATATGATAATTTATTGACTAAAACTAATGATTGGCCTGTTTTCCCCTCACCAATGCAGTACAGAGTGTGGTCAGGCGTTAATGGGCAGGGAAATCCCGCTCCTCTCCCCTCCAGTGGATCGGATGACCCTGAGTCACCACCACAGACTGAACCAGAACACATACCACTCAGGGACGTGCTACAGGAAACATGTGGCTTCATCAGAACATGGGACCAAGTCAACAACAAGACATGACTCTGTATGCCGTACCACATCCGATAGTGTACACATTTGATTTCTAGAACTTTTTTTGGGTGCCAAGACCCCTGAACCGCAACCTTGCTTTGTTGCACATGACCTACTTTTCTCTGGGAAGATAACATCTCCATGGAGACAACCAGCTCATGAAACCTCAACCAGAAAAGCCATAACTTTACAATTATATGCAGTCAGTAAGATAGGATATTGGTTTGCAGGACGGACTTTAAAGATCCAAATGGTAGTGGGAAAAAGGTTGGTCAAGTCAACAATATTAATTAAATAATAATAATACGAATTATGAGCTTCTAAATTGTGACTTTCACTTGATTGTGCTCCAGCAAATACAGTTGAAAATCCTCTGTGACCTTTCTTGCCAGAAGATGACGTTTATGTGACACCTGATAAGACATAGAGGTCAAATGCAAAGACAGGCGTGGGCCGACAAAGACCCGAGCAAAGGGTTTCAGTCCAGGGGAAGAGGAAGTGAAATATGAACCCTTCACACAATCAAAGCTTTGAGGGAAGAAGAGGTCCAAATTTTAGAAACAACGATAATCCAGGTGCCCTCATGGGACTTTTAGATCCCATTCTAAAGTTGATACGTTTTCTTGCCAATGTTTTCCCAATTAAGGGGATATTATAATATTTGGAGAAGAAACTAGAGGAAATTAAATCAATCCAATCTTAAATGATGAATTTGACAGTCACGAAAACAGAAGTAGCAATTACGGCGAAAAGAAAAGGAGGATACAGGTAGTGCCATAGTGTAATCTTACCGTTAACGCTGTATTTATTCTTCTCAAAGCTGTTTGTTGAGGAAAGATGACTTTCTCGAAGTCTCAAGCTCTCTCCCGTTCAGCGTTGCCATGGAGCTCATCTTACTAATTACTGATAAAATAATTAAGAGAGCAAAAATTATGTACCAATAAGCTTAAATTTATATAATTTTATCAACGTATGGCCAATATATTCTATTTTTCAAAATAATCAGCTGTATTAAATGGTAGGCAGGTTAAATATTTTAATAAATCAATTTTTCTCTCATAGGAATATTTGCAAGTTGAAACATAAAAAAATATAATATGGACATTTAATTTATTTTTGCAAAAAATTGTGATTAATTGTTAAAACACAATATTTCCCCTCACAATAATCGTGAATGAATGAATAATTGTGACTCTAAAATGTTATATAACTACATCTTTTAGTTTATCTTTTCTTCTGTTTCATGTTTTCATAGTTCTTGTGTTTATGTGTTGTATTCGACCAGATAGTTATAGCATTGATAAGTCTATAAGGGTATATATACAATTAACCAAAAATAATCGGAAAAGTTACAAGAGCATCTTTTAATGTTGAAGGCATAGTGAACCCAATCAAACAATCAAAATTTTAACAAAAATTAGAAAAGAAAAAATAGACATTATAACAGAATACCTTGCTTTCTCTCTTTCGCTCTCTTTCTCGGTATGGTGTAAAACACATACTTTGAAGACGCACAACTACAATAGGTGGCGGTAAATGCACCTTTCGGCTGCCAACCACCATTAAAAGTAACACCACAACAACAACAACAACAACAACAACAACAACTACTACTACTACTACTACGTTTAGAACAGTATCTTTGTACAAATTAAGATGACAGATATGTACTTAAAAGGAACTATTGCTCCTCCAGTGAGCGATATCACCTTAGACACAAATATTATAGACCTGATAGCAAACCACTCTGAGAGAACCCTAATATGTGGTGGTGATTGGAATCTTTGTGTTCAAACTGCATTAGACGTATCAAACTCAGGGGGGACTGGAGGATCAAAAAATAGTAAATCCCGCAAATGAATGAAGAATATAGGACTGATCGATATTGGGAGGAAGATAAACCCCAGTGAACGTCAATTCACCAATTTCTCTAATCCACATGCAATCTACTCTAGAATACTAATATTACTTTTTTTTATTTTCAATAAAAACAGATCGTGCTCTTATCTCCATTACTGTAAACTTATTGGAAAAACGAAAAAGCACACTTTGGAGGTTCAATGCCAGCCTGTTTAATGATCTTTGTTTAAAGGCGCAATGGACGATTTTTCGGCGATTTGAGAACGCAGGCGGAAGTGCGCATGCGCACTCCCCCGCGCGGACTGATACAACACACACGTGCGTTTGTTTATTAGCGCAACGGAGCGCATCACATCGCTCGTCTACCGTAGATTTCTGTCCACTTCTGCGTCAGCTCGAACTGTCTTTCTCCGTCTTCATTTTGCCCCGTACACTGAGGGAACTATATTATGATAGATCCATGCGCTTAGGCACGCGGAAACGTGGGGACGAGCCTGACGCGGCTGCAGGTGAGCGGTAGGTGCGTTTTATGATAGATACGTGGCAGGACAAATGATTTATCCTCGCCACGAGGAAATATGATAAGAAATTTGCTGAAAAAAATCGTCCATTCCACCTTTAAGGAAAAGATTGAGACTTATGTGGAGGGAAATGACAGTGGTGAAATTGTAATCTATCCTCTGAGATGCTGCTAATGCAGTTTCAAGAGGTAAAATTATACCCATTGCAAAAATGAAACAAAGGCAGAAAAAGCGAAATAATCTGCAAGAAAAAAAATCTGCACGAAGCAAATTAAAGTGAAAGTGGATCAAGATTTTCTAAATTATTAGCCAGGAAACTTAGAAAACAACAAGCTGAAACAAAAAAAATTTAAATACAAGACAAGGCATAGTAATATAATTTTAGGCCGTGGCTGCAGAGCCGCGGCGCGGTCAAATGGCCTAGCAGTTTCAGGAACCGCGGCACTGCCATATAGCCTCATGGCTAACCCTAACCTTAACCCTAACCCTAACCTTAACCCGGCGCGGTCTAAAACGGCGCGGTCAAATAGAGCAGCAGTTTCAATAACATGGCAGTTTCGGCCGCACGCCGCGGCTCTGTAGACACTCCCATAATTTTAACAAAACAAGATTCAATCATCATTTGAATCTTACTGCAAAAAACTTTTTTTCTGAGATTTCAGGAGATAACGAATATTAAATAAATTATGTTCTGGATTTACCTGTTATGACCGAAGAACAAAAAATAAAGAAATAAAGAAATACAAGATGCAATCAAGAGATTAAAGAATATGTCTTTGGGAAGTGATGGGTTCACCTCAGAGGGGAATCACTCTGCTTTTGACAACTCTTTACAGGATGGGAAGAACAGCCTTAAACTGACTTTTCTGAATGTGGTGTATATACACCTCTATAATGTCTAAAACAATGGAACAGATACTCTCAAATTAAATTTACAATGATCAGACAGGATTTATTAACAAATGACAAACAAAGGACAACATAAGACAATCAACAATATTCAAAGACAGCAAAACAAAGCTGAAATAAATGTTCTGAACAAATTTCAAATAGACGGCTCAATAATAAAAAAAAATAATGAGGCTCTTTACGATGGTCCAACATCAAGAATTAAAATCAATGGTCACCTGAAAGACACACTGACTCTGGAGAGAGGGGTGAGGCAGGGCTGTGTCTGGTCCCATCTCCTGTTTGCTTTATACTTGGAACCACTGGCTCTGTATATTAGAGAATTTATGGTTTTACAATTGAGGGGACAGAACATAAAATTGCCTGCTCTGCAGATAATGTCCAATCATAGCTGACCAAACCAGAGTCCACTATAGATTTCCTTCATAATATTGGTCCAATGTCTGGATACAAGCTGAATGTACAAAAAAAAAAAAAAAATTCTCTTACTGGCAACCCCCCTTGACTTTCAGAGAGCCTTATCCATTTAAATGGCAAATACAAAAAGTATTTGTCAACCATTTTAGAGAAAAATACTACAGAGCCAATAGTTCCATACTTAATTTTAAATCAAAGGAATGAAACTATAACTATATCTTTTCCAGACTCAGACCCATTCTCCGTCCCCTGTTTGATCAGTGAAATAAAACAATCTCAAGAGTTGTATGGCAAGGCAAAAAAACAACAAATCAGATTCAAATGACTCTACGATCATTAAAAGAAAAGGGATGTTGGGGTTAACCTTGTCTTAAAAATGTAAATATTTCACCTCAAATCAGAGCGTTGCTGTACTGGTGTGACCCAGAATATGCTTAATGGAAAAATATTGAGTGTAATGTGGCACTAGAGGTTCCTATACCGGGCTTACTGGCAAATGAGCCAACAATTTGTCAATTGCCCGGAAGTTGAGAATCCCTGAGTAAAATCCGGGCTTACGACCCGGAAAGAGCAAATCAAAACATACAAAATAAACAAAGATGTTAAACTCTTTAAATTAGATGGTTGGCTTATGACTAAAGTTTTGTACTGAACAGTACTAACATTGTTTGGCTTGGAAAAACATGACTGTTTAAAGGCATCTACAGATAAGGAGTTATATAACCAAGTAATTAAACAAAGCAATGACCACCATAACCTTTTGACTGAAATATTTACTTAAGCTTATAAATCAGAACGCTCAAGGGGAATAATATCTGTTTTTATTAACAATTTGGACAGCCACTCTACTAATTACATTTAAGGGAAAAAAGGGGAAAAGAGAGGGTGATTTAGTTTAACAGATGAAGAATGGGAAAATACAATATATGTATATCTAAGTGGAGGACCAAAAAGTCACATTGACTTCTGTTGGAAAAAATGTATCTTGTTTCTTTACAGCACCATGTTAAAGTGCTCACTACTCTCAGGGATCTGCTAACTGCTGGAGAAACCGTGGACATCAAGAGCCTCATCATTACCATATGTTGACTCCCCTATTATTCACAAATACTGGACTGGAATCAAAGAGGCAGCACCTCACTGATTTCAGTTGTCTTTGATACCATTATTCCATTTGACTTTGAAACAATGTACCTCGGATGTAGGACGATGGAAATGATGAATGGATACCTCTGGAGTGTACTGGCAATAACAGAGGAATGGATGACGAGGACAGAGCCAACTATCAAGGACTGGACTAAGATAATGTTGGACATTTACAAAATAGAAAAACGGACTTTTCCACTGAACTTGAATATGGACAAATTTTACAGACTGGGACTGATGGGAAAGATGGGACAGATACAGATGGGGACATATGCTGGACTGACATTTTGTTTTCAGATTTTTTCTTGATGCTCTATTTCTTTTTCATTTTGCCATTCACTCTCTGGTTTTGCTCTGCTTGTGTTTAAAAGTTTACTGTTTGTATTTAAATAAAAAAACAGGACAAAACATACAAAATCATAGCCTTAATCCGTGTTGGGTAAGATTGCAGGCTAATTGCAGAACCTATAGAACATGTCTTTGGATGGGAAGGCTACAGTACTACATTAGAAGTAAACTAGACTAAAGAAGAAGATGGACTCTTGCCAGACTTGCCAAGTCTACACCACAAAACCAAACCTGGGTGAACATTATTTCTCATTTTCTCTTACTCTCAGTTTAGTCCCAGTTTGTTGTGGTTATGTGCAAGTGTGAACATACCAGTCAAACACAACGGCGTAGAACAATGATTTAATAGACTAATTACGGATCATCTAAAGATAATCCAGGTGTCCTTAAAGCATCCAGATCTTGGATAAAACTGCTCCAAGCGCAGGGGTCTAGTCCGGATTGGGCTCGTGTGTGTTGGACCTGAGGCTGCTCTGGAGGCCCGGTCTGGAGGCATGCCAGCACCCGCCCCGTGCGCATCCCTCCCTCCTCCCTCCCTCCCTCCTCCTCCTCCTCCTCCTCCTCCTCCTCCTCCTCCTCCTCCCCCTGCGTCTGAGAGCCAGCGTTACGGGCTGCGCCTCTGGCACTTTCTTTTTTTAAAGACAAGCTCAAAGCCGCTGCGCTCACTCCACTCCACGCTCAGACGCACACGCACACGGACACGGCGGCAGCACATCCTCGGAGGAGAGAGCACAGGCACCAGAACCGAACACGGAGCCGGTGCAGGATCGACGTGACACCTGTGGATGCTGTTAGCGCGCCGCTGATGTGAGGACGCTCCACAAGAGAAGGATCGATCACAAACAGACGCCTCTCATTCATCCATCCCACCGCACGCGGGACTGAGCTTGACGCGCACGCAGAGCCTCTTCTCGCTGAACAGAGAGGACATCTACATATGACTGGGGTTTTCTCTACAATGCTGTTGTGCGCGTGCGTGCTGCTGCTGCTCGCTGCCGCCTGCGGAGCGTCGTACGTGCCGTGCGAACCGTGTGACCAGAAAGCGCTGTCCTTGTGTCCGCCCGTGCCCGTGGGCTGTCAGCTGGTCAAGGAGCCGGGCTGCGGCTGCTGTCTGACGTGCGCGCTCGAGGAGGGCCAGGCGTGCGGCGTGTACACGGGCCCGTGCACGCGCGGGCTCCGCTGCCTGCCCAAGAACGGAGAGGAGAAGCCTCTGCACGCGCTGCTGCACGGCCGCGGCGCGTGCGCCAACGAGAAGTTGTACAAGCAGCGGTACGGAGCCAAAGGTGAGACACACTGGGGGACACACTGTGGGACACACTGTGGGACACACTGTGAGACACACTGTAAGACACACTGTGGGACACACTGTGAGACACACTGTAAGACACACTGTGGGACACACTGTGGGACACACTGTGAGACACACTGTGAGACACACTGTGAGACACACTGTGAGACACACTGTGGGACACACTGGGAGGCACACTGTGGGACACACTGTGAGACACACTGTGAGACACACTGTGAGACACACTGTGGGACACACTGGGAGGCACACTGTGGGACACACTGTGGGACACACTGTGAGACACACTGTAAGACACACTGTGGGACACACTGTGAGACACACTGTGAGACACACTGTGGGACACACTGTGGGACACACTGGGAGACACTGTGGGACACACTCTGGGACACACTGTGAGACACACTGTGGGACACACTGGGAGACACACTGTGGGACACACTGGGAGACACACTGTAAGACACACTGTGGGACACACTGTGAGACACACTGTGGGACACACTGTGGGACACACTGGGAGACACTGTGGGACACACTCTGGGACACACTGTGAGACACACTGTGGGACACACTGTGAGACACACTGTGAGACACACTGGGAGACACACCGTGGGACACACTGTGAGACACACCGTGGGACACACTGTGAGACACACTGTGGGACACACTGTGGGACACACTGGGAGACACACTGTGGGACACACTCTGGGACACACTGTGAGACACACTGTGGGACACACTGGGAGACACACTGTGGGACACACTGTGAGACACACTGGGAGACACACTGTGAGACACACTGTGGGACACACTCTGGGACACACTGTGAGACACACTCTGGGACGGACACACTGTGAGACACACTGTGGGACACACTGTGGGACGGACACACTGTGAGACACACTGTGAGACACACTGTGGGACGGACACACTCTGGGACACACTGTGGGACACACTCTGGGACACACTCTGGGACATCCAGAGCAGAGCACCCTGACAGAGGCTTACAGCAGTCTGGAGAAGCGTGCAACTGTGAGGGACGTGCACTCACATCACGTGCTTTTTACACACACTGAATACATTTAGACATCGGAGTATGACATCTGCATTAAGCACATTGAAGTCCAGGTTTAGTCCTGTATAGCTATGTCCTACTGTCTCAAAAATAGCCGATTCTTTAAAGCTAAAAAATATGACTTGCATAGTATCAATTACTCAGTTTTACCTTTGAAATTGAAGAGCATGTACTCAGACATCCCATTGTGCTATGACATATCAACACAAAACGCTCTCTCATCTCATATATCAGGCCTTTGTTCAAGTATTCTTTGGATTGGACGGTGCACATTCAAAATGCTGTTAAAATGTATATTGTGAGATGTTTTTTGAAATACTAACCCAAGTAATAGTGGTACAAGTTATATAACCATCAGTACGAGTAGTAACTGCAGTAGTCCTAAAAGTAGTGCAGACGTAGTGGGAAAACCGGCAGCATTAATAGCAGCACTAGTAATTGTAGTATAAGTAGTAGCAAAGTAGTAGTCTTAACAGGATAAGTTGTAGTCATGGCAGCACTTGGCTAGAATGTGAATAATAAGTGGCTTATGTTGGAAATACTGTTTATTGCAGGATATGGACACAAAATGAACTATACATGGAATGGGGACATTCATTGTAGAAACTGTATAAGTATTAATATCTAAGTAAGCTCATATAAATGTGGTCTTTATCATACTTTTACGTCCATTACTACCTAACTCAAGTTCTCCTGCACATACCTGTATGTTAAGCCCCCTTCAAATGTCAAAAAAGCATTTGAGTTTATGACTTCTTCTTGCACATATTTTCACACTTTGTCATAAACGTTCACTTTGGGAGGTCAGAGGTCTACCTGTCATTACCCCGGCACACGACTCCTCTGCCCCTATTGTGCTGACCCTGCGAACTCTGTCAGCAGGCCCCATGAAGAGTACCTGTCAGTCTGTCACCTGCCTAAATCAGCAGGTTGGGTCTTGCCTGCGGGATACCTCCAGTTGACATGAAAAACAGAACGAGATTATAGGTGCTGGTCCGTAATGGCTTAGGCTCCGTGTTGGCTATGTTCGGGGACAGTCTTTTAAGACGGGTTCAAGAGGCCTGGGAAAATGCATAGGGAGTTGAATTTCTGGGCGTGATCAAAGACGATGCCTCTTGCTTTATTACAGAGGAACCGTGTAATGTATTCTTTCTGCTGTGATGTCTAAAATTGCTGTAAGAGATGAAAATGATTATTGTTATTATTGAATTATCTCGCCTTTGGTGGTTAAAATCAAAGCTTAAATCTTATGCATTACAACAATGTATTCATCAAACAATAGTGGTCCTGGCACTGACCCTTGTGGTACCCCATATCTAACTGTGGATTATGTACATAAAATGAACTGATGTGAGATGCTGTGGTCAATGGCGTCAAAAGCTGCACTTTGGTCAAACAGAACTAAGATGTCAATTTAGTGTGAAAATAAAATGAAGTCATGGTTTAAGCGTGCATGTTACGTCTTCCGGGGTTTAACTTGATGATTAAATTTGCTCTCACTGCAGTGAAATTTGCTCTTTACATTTGACCCATATGTTAATCCCACTGGGGTTAATCCTGGCTGGGTTAGGCACAGGTAGCGGGAGGTTTAGCACACTGTACATTTTGATGGCTGGAATTCAATGGAATAACAGAGAGAAAACACGCCTACTTCACACAGAAGCCCCCAAAAATGGAACCAGGGACTTTATCGCTTCATGAATCTGCAAAATAAGAACATATCCCAAAAACATACCTTATCCCAGTCAACACACATTGTCCTCCTTGCCTTTCTTTTTGTCTTTCTTGTCTTTGTCCACTCCTGTCCACACCTTCAAACTCCTCCTCCTTGTCTCGGACCCATTCCCATGTGATGTGTCCCACAACAGCAACTCCTTTCCATCGCCTGCGGCTACTGTTCTCCACCATTCTCCCCATCTGCCTTCTGTCTTTTGGCCCATTTGCTAAAACTAGTGTGGAAACATAAATAGAAGTCTGTGTTTCGTTGAAGATTGAGCCAACGTAATGTTTTTATTACTTGTAGAGGAAGGAAGAAGCCTGTATTGAGTTTGCTTCTTGAAACATGCAACGTCTTAGTCAAGAATTGGACCACAGCTTCTGTCTGCACAGTCGAGCCAAGAAATGTTGAGACTTTCAATATTTTAGATCCAAGGACTCCACTTCTCAAATGATCTCAGATATATCGCTTTTGAATGCACAGGTTTTTCAACAATAATTTGGAAATGAACTTTTCTGAATGACATTGACAATACCTGGACCTCGTTATTGTTTGTCTTAATGTGGAAATGTAGATAAAGAATGAATACATTTGGACTTAAACTGCTCAATTCTGAAAGGAAAATGACACTGGGTAAACCTTAACTCAAGATGTTTTGACAAACTTGGACCTTTTACTTCACTTGGAAATGTAACTTTTTGACACAACTTCCTCAACTTCAAGTATCTGTACCTCCATGTTAGAGGTCAACTAGTTTTTTTGTTGAGTAGATTTAGAGGCCATAATTTAGGATTGTGTTTTTGAAGGGCTCAAGACTATTGCCACTTCATTATTTTTGCCACTTTTTTTACATTTGTCAGGACAGGTCATACCCTAAACGGGTTAAGCAGGTGCCCCAAAGCCACCAGTTGGCCCCAAGAGCGACAAAAACTGTATTGCAAACGATGAAACATTTTGTATTGCACTTTAGCCTTCTGGACGAACTGCCAATCCTCTGTAAAATCATGCGGCTTGGAACCGAGTTCAAAATTTTAGACATTTTTCCTTTTTTGTGTTAAATGGAAATGATTAAGCCAAAGTGAAGTGGCACGTGCCCCTAAAACAAATGTCGCTTAAGGCGCCCCTGTGCAAAATATGATATATTTTATTGCTATTCTATTCTTTCTCTTACTCCTGATTGATTAAGCACTGCTCTACTACATGTTCTATTAACCCTTTCTTTTGTATCGCTTCCAGATTAGCTATCACAAAGCATAATACAAACCCAACATTTCCACATCCAATTTCAGCATGAGGAAAAGAGTGGTGATCCATCAGCGCACGTCAGATTAGATGAGGATTAGCGTGCCAGGACTTGATTGCAAACGAGGAAGAAAAGGGAAAAAAAATGTGTCACAAAGAAAAGTGCAAGAATCCCTCAGCAGCAGCAGGCAACATGACGTCATGGATTTGTGACCACGGTTGGCCCGGTTTCAACTGTTAGCTTGTAGTAGCTTAGCGGTCACGTCAGAATGGAGAGGTTTATAGCATGCAAGGAGTGTGTAGTAGTGGTAGTATTCCAGGGGAAGGGCTCAAGTGTGGCTTAAGGGCAGTTTACTGTGAGCTAGTTGATTTGGCACACAACTCATCTTATAGTATTTAAGTGCAAATAACAGGTTTGTTCTGTTTGGGAAGAAAAGTGGGGAAGAAGTAGCTATATAGCACATATTAAAACAGGTTGATGATGTCACATTAGGGAGACATCCACATAATTCAGGTCTTTGCACCAGGAACCATTTTTTTTGACTCTTTAAACCTTAAAGTAACAAAATGTAGTTATTGTCAGATATTTATATTTGTCAAATAGTATTATTATTATTATTTGTTTATTTGGTCAGGTTAGTACATGTTAATGAGCATACATGATATACATACAGTAAACACACCATATTGTAGCCCTGTTCAAAAATAACTATAATTTCAATTAGACTGGCTTTTCATAACTTTTGAGGAAAAGTTATCAAATTACCAAGGGTGATGTCATCATTTTCAATCAAGAAGTAAAACTGTAAACCCCAAAAATGACTAAACTCGGGTAAAAATTGTAAAAATGTTCCACAAAATTAGAAACATAATTATTTTAACGGTCTTAAGGGAAACGTGTAGTCTAATCTATCATCGACATGTTACATCATGCGCCTTTAATGACATATGGAATAACACGCTATTTTTGACTCGATCAGTGATAGATTGATCTGAAATTAAGCAGAAAATGTCATTCTGATTCAACCTATTTGTGCCCACTGAGACAAAACTACTTTTAGCATGTTGCTCTGATGATAGATACTGACATGACTTGTGGTTATTCCTCGGGGCTCTCTCCATGACAAGCGTAATAGCATGTTTTCGCAGACCGGGGAGCCAGACTGAGAATAAATATCTCATTTAAGTCACACGCTACCAAAGTTCTAAACGCCTGGTCTGCATTTAACCCAAACTGGCAACCCAAGAAGCTTTGAATGTAGTCTATGTTTTCCTGTATGTCAACACGTCCCATTCAACCCTGGAACTGAGCCACTGTCGACGCTTGGCAAGCTTTTAGCACTGGCTGTGGATTTGTGACATCTCAACACCCCTGCTGAGTGGAAGTTTAGCTTTTTAACTTTAGCCCGAGTTTCTCAATATGACAGTTGTAATATGGCCATACCGTGGTTCATTTAATGGAACTTTGCGTTTAATGGTTTGCTTTTTCAATTAACTATGCACTATGTAGCTTTTTTTTTTTTTTTTGAGTGAAGGTAATGCAACTTTTCTTGTTTCCATGGAGACATTACTGCTTTACCTGGAATGTTCCACAGTATGGCATTAAACACCTCTCTCCGGTGACAGCAAGAATGCATGATTTAACCTATGGTGCCTGTTTTGGGCTGATGGGGGGATGGGACACTGACGCCGTACAAAACCCAGGGTGAGAAACATGTAAACTCCGCCCAGAAAGGTCAAACCCGAGAATCAAACCTGCGACCTTCTTGCCGTGAGGTCAGCCTTTGCCACTGTGCCATCAAGCACAGTCAAGCCACTCATCACCCACGTTGCCTGTGCCACAATGTAAATCATGACTCCACACATAAAGGACTCCTTTGCTATGGCAGAAGCATTTGTGGTCATTTGTGACATTTTAGGGACACATTTTTCTACTTGTTCCTCAAGCAGTCAAGTACAGAGTCATGGACATAAAAGGAGGTTGTAAAAGTGTTTACATGCAATAATAGCAACAGTTAAATAAAGCAGATTTGATGGTTTAGAATGTTAATATCTGACTTTTATGGCTTGTATATTTTGAGAGGGATTTAATCTGATAAGGGTTTTTTTTTGTCTTAGAGGGCACGACTATTTAAATGCATGCAGTCATGTGATTTATTCTTAAATAATCAAATGAACAAACTTAGTAAATGCGTTTGACTGAGATGTATTTACCTTTTATGTTAAAAATGTCCATAATACAATGTCATACAATAAGCACGTGTAGGCCTCTCCTGAAGCAATGACAACATCACTAAAACAACATTAGTGAATTCGCAACAGAACGCGCTTAGCACTGTAGTTTATTTAAATCAAAACCACATCACTGTTACCCTACATTTACTCCTTGGCTACAAAATAGTGGTTATAACGAAGGAGAAGGAAAGTTTATTTCTCTTGAGGACAAGACTGCCAGTCACTAGTGGCACAGTGTGCGTGCTCACAACACGCCTCCTCTATCTACTGTGGCTGTGAAACAAGCCTGGATCTGGGATTGTGGTGGAGATGAGACTGGCACAGAGATGATGAAGTAACTTGAGGAGTACTATATTACATGTGTACATAAAACTAATGCGTTACGTCCCTCGTTACTCTAAAAAAAGTAATTTGAGTACATATTACTAGCTTACGCGTTACCCCCAACTCTGGTGCCAGTACAATTTGCAGTGACACTTTATAATAACTACACTTTAATTAGCCTCAGTAAAGCATGAAATAATTCATTTTTTTAAAATTAATTTACTGTAAATGCATGCAATCATGTGATTTATTATTATTTATCCAAAAATACCTTGTCTATATCTGACTTCTGAGACCTTCCATATGGTTTGAGGGGTTATTTTTGAACACCTTCATTATGCTATCCTGCCAAAAGTTTCAAGTCAGCTTTAAGCAAGTACAATTATTAGCTGTGTAATAACTGTAACTACTTTTTCTGTCTGGATCTATTTGCAGACTCCCTCGACTCCCGGATGCCCATGCCCGAGGCCGTGCCCTCCATCGCCAAGGTGCCTTTATATGGACTGGACCATATCAGCAGTCGTAAAGCACAAGCCATGAAACATGCCAGTGACCGCAGGAAGCAGCTCGCTCGCATGGGACAGGCGAGCCACATGGAAATCCCCACTCACAAGATCAGCAAATCGGACCCGGAGTTTGTAAGTGTGCGTTTTTTCAAACAGATATGAGGCTTTTTTGGTACCAATACTGATTTAAGGTACTGCTGCCTGAACAATACATTTATGGTACCTATGTTTTGTTAATAACTATAAGCAATCATAAAACAAAAGAATAATGTCAGTTCATTCCAACCCCCAGGCGTGAAAACTGCAATCAAATGAAGTACTAAATACATTTCTCTCCCTGATAACGCTAGTACCTTTAATTTATCTTTTTTTTTGATAACTTGAATGGCACCAACTATAGATATGACTCTGGGTTATTGTTCTGGGCTAAATGTTCTGTACGCTCCAGGGCCCCTGCAGGAGGAGGCTGGACAACCTGATTCAGAGCATGAAGGACACGTCTCGGGTGTTTGCGCTCTCCCTCTACCTGCCCAACTGTGACAAAAAGGGCTTCTTCAAACGCAAACAGGTAAACACATTCACCATTAAAACCCTGCTGCGTAACATTTCAATAAATAGACAATAAATACAAGTATTACAATTATTAATGGTGTTTATCTGGGCTATTATATATGGGATATTATTAACTTAAGTCATATTTTTGGAGGCCTATTTTTGAGTAATAAAACCACCCACAATCAAACAATGTAACAAAGTATTTTTATTGCCTGAAATATTAGGCTACACAGTGAGTATTTAACTTTACATGATTCTCTACATATTATGTTTTGTTTTTTTATTGAACATGATACTTCTTTACTTGAATAATTGCACTTCTACCGTCCTTGCATCAAATAAACGCAAAGTAAATATAAAATTGGCTTGTGTGAAGCTGTTAAAATAATGCTAAACATTATAGGTGTTGAGTTGCATCTTTGGCAGTGGAGCACTTCCTCTATTTGATGTCACTCCTTATTGAGCAGAGAGATTATACCTTTTGATGAGCAATGTATTGGCGTGCCGCATGTCCTCCCTTCTCTCTCACCCCCCATTTCTCGCTCATTTGTCCTGTCTAATAAAGCTTGCGGGCCAAAAAGTATTAAAAAAAATAAATAAAAAGAAATGTATTGGCTAGTAATACACATGCTGTCTTAAAAAAGTAGTGAAACTTTAAATTTCTCCCCATATATCCCCAGTGCAAACCTTCCCGCGGCCGTAAGCGTGGAATCTGCTGGTGCGTGGACAAGTTCGGAGTGAAGATCCCAGGAATAAACTACGCCGGCGGCGACCTGCAGTGCAAAGACCTGGACAATACGAGCAACAATGAGTGAACCTTGCTTGGCACCTTCCTCCTGCTGGCCTGCCAATCGAGCTGGAGCACTTTGACCAATCAGGAAAGACACACTATATATGTATGTATGTTTGTGAGGTGTTTGAACTGATGTCTGGCCAACCCCATTTTGGCCTCATGTTGTATGATATTCACCACATCTTTATATCTATAATTCACAGAGTTCTATATTTGTATGATGTTGAACAGTGGTGACATGTTCTTTTTGACAAGACATTTTTACATGTGGCTCCTTTATAGTTTTGCGAAAGAAAGAAAAAAGAGAGCAACGAGCACCGGCATGATGACGTATGGAGGTCAATTCATTCCTGCAGAAATAGTTGACCGGATATTTTTGTGTGAAGAGATGAAATTGTCATTTGTGAGTTATCTGAAACGGTTGGATAAATACAAATACAGAGAAATGTTTGTTTTTTAAAATACTCGGTGCCAATAGTTATGCCAACTTATGGGCTCAACTTTTTCTTTGCACATATAGTTAACCTAGTAAGTGTTTTAGTGCTATTTGTATGTTCAAATTGACATCAAACCAACTAGAAACCAGACCAAACATTAAGATGTTTAGGTGGTTTTGAATGAACCATCATATGGAGGATATGTTTTGACCATTTTACTTAAAGGAGACATAATATGCTTTTTCAGGTACTTGATTTGAACTATAAATAGAATATATTTAGATTTTCTTTTTTTTGTGTGTAAATTGCTCTATTATAATAGAAACAGGTCCGTTGTTGATAACTCTTCACATTGACATTTCACTGTAACAAACCTCCGATTGTCATTTACATGTTTTTATTTTTGAAAATTGGTTATGTGACATTTTAGACCATTTTTTGGTCGGGACAGCGCGTGTTTGTAACCATGGGCTTATTTCCATCCGTTGTCCCCCAATCAATCTCACAAACACGCTCTCATTCATTCACCAGCATCACAATCACATTAAGATCAGGGATGTGGGCGGGGATAGGGGGTAGGTGAAGACACTAATTTTCGGAGAACTCGAGCCTAAGTTGTAGGACAATACAGGAAAAGTTTATTTTGCATAATAGCACGTCCTCTTTTATATGTGGGGCACTATTAGTTATTGTTTATGAAATATTAAAGAAAATACTTTGGTGTCATTCAAAATAAAATAGCATTGCTTTGTGATTATTGAGACCGTATTTGACATCCGCAAACACAGAAATGATGTGCTATATATATTTTTCCCATATATGTTTTATGGTGATTATACATGTATGTAACTGTTATGGAATGCATGCTCTTGAATGTCTCTTGACCTTTACACCTGACAGTCCCAAAGCCATTTATCCGCCAAATCCTATGCAAAGGGCCCTCCATGGTCCCGGCCTTCACCATGGGGGTCTCTTGCTTCCTCTTACCAGTTAAATCCACTCGTTTCTGCCTCCTCCTCCTCCTCCTCCTCCTCCTCCTCCTCCTCCTCCTGTCTGCAGCCAGGTCGCAGAGTTTGTATGGAAATCCAAGTGCCTTCTTCCCTGGCCCCGCTTTGAATATATTTGCGTTATGGGTACAAAGCAAATGCAGGTTTCTCACTAAAAGCGCTGCTGCAGAAATGATGTTGTTCTATAGGCTTCATATCTTTGTCACTTTATGAAAATGCAATGTTTCGACGCGGGCTGAACTGGCCTATTCGATGTTTCCTTTTGTTTTTTCTTGTTGGTAGCACATGTAAACAAAGGCAAGATGAAAAAATGTGAACATAATGGTGAAATATTTATCTGGAGTGACGTTGATGTGCTTTTTTGTAATGGTAAGGTACTATTTAAATAAAGTTCATGTACCCCACAGTCAGGTTGTGTTATTTAAAGATACTTTCTGATACTACTACAACTACTACTACTACTTTAACTCTGCTCTTACTTTTACGACTACTGGTAACAAGTCGGTGTAATCCCTCATTTGGACAGTCATCTGGACACAGACTAGATCCGCAGAATCTCTTGGATGAGTCGAAACATACTGTTTTTCTCAAAACTGTCCAGATGATACAACTGAATACTACTGGTAACATCAACAAATACTTTATTACTACTATTACTCGTGAAATGGGGATGAGCGAGGGAAGACTTCCATTAAATTGTCAAATAGTAATATATAGTATATTATATAGTGTACCTTTTAAAGTGCCTTTTAAAACACCCAAGGACACAGAACTGGGTGAAGATGTGAGTGACAGGTTACGTGGTGTAGCATTGTCTGAACAGGTAGGTTTTTCAGTCTGGAAACACTGCAGGCCGGAGGCAGGCTTTTGTGGTGATTTCACGTACTTATACTAGTCCTACTACTTCCTGTTAAAGTACTGCTCCTACTT
>NW_027315723.1:46946490-47008990 GCF_026437365.1 Eucyclogobius newberryi
ATGCACAACGTTTACATACACAGAGTGCGCCAACCGACCTCTGACTCGGAAAACGGGCCAGAACACAACTCGGAAATTTGCGCAGACTCACGTTAAGCAGTTATTACAGTAAATGAAGTCATAAGCAAACTCGTGAAGCGTGTATTTATCAGCATTACGCAAACAACACATCCACTCACGTAATTCTCCTGTCACAACAATAAGACTTTTTACATATCCGTCCAAAGAGCAAGGTCAAGTTATGCACATTGTTTCACAAGCAGGGTCGTCTACTTGTTTAGCATTAGCATCAAAACATTGCAGCTATAATTGCTAATCAAAACAGCTATTATGAATAACCACACATTTTCAGACATGCTCTCTGCAACACAGATAAATAAATGGAAGCTCCAGGAGTTTTTACTGTCCCTTTGACCAAACCAAAACCACAGGCATGGCCCTGCGCAGCATTCAGGTCCAACCTTTACTAATGAACTCTGCAGTGATGTCTGTTGTTGTAAGCGGACCATTACTTTCCCCGCGAGCGTCTCAAGGCTCTGTGCATGCGATGAGAGGAGCGCGTCAGTGTCTGTGTGTGTATTTGTGTGTGTGGCGACCATGCAAGTGTTACCGGGGCGTAAAAGGCAGAACTGGCCCGTGGTGTCGCTGTCATCAACGTGATTAAAGCAACGCACCACAAGAGTAACGATTCACACCAGCGCAGTACCGAGATTCTCCAATAGGTACTGGTTCTGGACTGGTTCTGGGCTGGTTCTATGCTGGTTCAAAGCCGGTTCTGGGCTGGTGCCGGTTGTGGTTCTGTGATTTGTACAAATAAGGGCTAGTATCTGTTGCCATAGGAACGTATTGTTTTCTAACCGTTAGTTACAGTTAACAGTTAGCATTTGTTTCATTTTTCCCCCTAATTGATGCCCATGTTTTGTTGTATTACAGATAAAACTGACTTGACTTTATTTTCTCTATTATTCACTTTTCGTAAGTGCTGACTTTAACTTGTAACTTTTATGTTCAATTCCATTGGAACTGGTTCTGGCCCAGCTCATAACTAGTTTTCAGCACCAGGAGTGGAAAATGGCCAAAGCGGTTCTAGAATGGGTATCGGGCCAGAACTGACATTAGTTTGGTGGAAAAGAGGTATAAGCGGCGCTTCGTGAGCAGGGCTTATGCCATGGTCACTGAAACTTGCCTCTGCTCCTCCTCCTCATGGCAGGCCTATTGACCTTATTCTGCCCCGCCCACTTTTGCCTCTTTTTGCCCGGGAGAGGCACCTCTGTTGTATTGTTGAGAGGGAACTTTGCTCACTTAAGTGGAGAATGAGGGAAAAGACTCGCCGCTAAAATATGGTTTAGGTGGGAGGTTGGAATTGTACTATATTTATTGCAGTTTGTCCACATCTGATTTCTGAACTCTCAAACTGCTTGAAAAAACTTAAAAATAAAGCCGTAAACCACTCATTTCCAGTCAAATTAATTCTGGGAAGAATCAGGGTCAGTTTGCTCTCCAAACCCACAAATACAAAATGACCCTAAAATAAAAAAAAAATATTGATAAGACTTCTATATGGATTACATTTTTAGTGAATGTAACTTCAGCTGTTAAAAACATATTTGTCAAAACCCAACAAATGCTCAATTTAGTGTCAATCAGCCGATCCCTCCAGAAACCAGCTTTACTCATCCATATATTTAACATATAGTTTGAGTAGAACTTATTTTCTCTGGAGGTCGACAGCTCTGTGTTCACTAATACAACTGGAAAGAGGACTACATCAGACGGGCTCCTGGAATAAGGAGAATAGAGACGTCAAAACATTTCCGTTACCATGGAAGTCCACCATGTTTGATGATGGTTTGCTGAACGTGCATAGAGATACATATGTTAAACAGTAACAAACATCCTTGGAACAACCAATTAATCAACACTAAGTTTATTAATAAGCATCTTAAAATATCACTTAATGTACGGTGGTGGTGATGGTTTTGACAATTCTCTTTTTAAAGCTGAAGGTAAATTCACAAAAATGTCCAGGCAGAATCCATTGTTTTTTTAGTACAAACGGACCCTGATTCTTCCCAGAATGGTTGATTTAACTGGAAATATGTGAGTTACAGCTTTATTATTATGTACAACATATCAAGCAGCTTGAGAGTTCCCTTTTATAAGACGATGGACATAGTCTGCTCCTTGTGTGAGCGGACATGTTACATGCTGCAGGAAGAACACCACACACGCACCTCTCCACACGTGGTATCTTTACATACTAATCAAGGCACTTCAATGGTACTCAATGCAAATGAAAAATCGGTTTAAATTGGACAAGCTCAGTTATCTGCTTTTCCTGGCGTACATGTAAATGCAGTGACAGTGATACGTATTTAGGGCGTGTACACGTAGTGATGGTGAGTACCTGTTTAGGGCGTGTACAGGTAGTGATGGTGAGTACCTGTTTAGGGCGTGTACAGGTAGTGATGGTGAGTACCTGTTTAGGGCGTGTAAAGGTAGTGATGGTGAGTACCTGTTTAGGGCGTGTACAGGTAGTGATGGTGAGTACCTGTTTAGGGCGTGTAAAGGTAGTGATGGTGAGTACCTATTTAGGGCGTGTACTGGTAGTGATGGTGAGTACCTGTTTAGGGCGTGTAAAGGTAGTGATGGTGAGTACCTGTTTAGGGTGTGTACTGGTAGTGATGGTGAGTACCTGTTTAGGGCGTGTACAGGTAGTGATGGTGAGTACCTGTTTAGGGCGTGTACAGGTAGTGATGGTGAGTACCTGTTTAGGGCGTGTAAAGGTAGTGATGGTGAGTACCTGTTTAGGGTGTGTACTGGTAGTGATGGTGAGTAACTGTTTAGGGCGTGTACAGGTAGTGATGGTGAGTACCTGTTTAGGGCGTGTACAGGTAGTGATGGTGAGTACCTGTTTAGGGCGTGTAAAGGTAGTGATGGTGAGTACCTGTTTAGGGTGTGTACTGGTAGTGATGGTGAGTACCTGTTTAGGGCGTGTAAAGGTAGTGATGGTGAGTACCTGTTTAGGGTGTGTACTGGTAGTGATGGTGAGTACCTGTTTAGGGCTTGTACAGGTAGTGATGATGAGTACCTGTTTAAGGCGTGTACAGGTAGTGATGGTGAGTACCTGCTTAGGGCGTGTAAAGGTAGTGATGGTGTTTATCTGTTTAGGGCGTGTACAGGTAGTGATGGTGAATACCTTTTTAGGGCGTGTAAAGGTAGTGACGGTGAGTACCTGTTTAGGGCGTGTAAAGGTAGTGATGGCGAGTCCCTGTTCAGGGCGTGTAAAGGTAGTGATGGTGAGTACCTTTTTAGGGTGTGTAAAGGTAGTGACGGTGAGTACCTGTTTAGTTTGAGTAAAGATAATGATGGCGAGTACCTGTTTAGGGCGTGTAAAGGTGGTCATACCTGTTTAGGGCGTGTAAAGGTGGTCATACCTGTTTAGGGCGTGTAAAGGTGGTCATACCTGTTTAGGGCATACGTGTAAAGGTGGTCATACCTGTTTAGGGCGTGTAAAGGTGGTCATACCTGTTTAGGGCGTGTAAAGGTGGTCATACCTGTTTAGGGCGTGTAAAGGTGGTCATACCTGTTTAGGGCGTGTAAAGGTGGTCATACCTGTTTAGGGCATACGTGTAAAGGTGGTCATACCTGTTTAGGGCGTGTAAAGGTAGTGATGGTGAGTACCTGTTTAGGGTGTGTACTGGTAGTGATGGTGAGTACCTGTTTAGGGTGTGTACTGGTAGTGATGGTGAGTACCTGTTTAGGGCTTGTACAGGTAGTGATGGTGAGTACCTGTTTAGGGCGTGTACAGGTAGTGATGGTGAGTACCTGTTTAGGGCGTGTACAGGTAGTGATGGTGAGTACCTGTTTAGGGCGTGTACAGGTAGTGATGGTGAGTACCTGTTTAGGGCGTGTAAAGGTAGTGATGGTGAGTACCTATTTAGGGCGTGTACTGGTAGTGATGGTGAGTACCTGTTTAGGGCGTGTAAAGGTAGTGATGGTGAGTACCTGTTTAGGGTGTGTACTGGCAGTGATGGTGAGTACCTGTTTAGGGCTTGTACAGGTAGTGATGATGAGTACCTGTTTAGGGCGTGTACAGGTAGTGATGATGAGTACCTGTTTAGGGCGTGTAAAGGTAGTGATGGTGAGTACCTGTTTAGGGCGTGTAAAGGTAGTGATGGTGAGTACCTGTTTAGGGTGTGTACTGGTAGTGATGGTGAGTACCTGTTTAGGGCTTGTACAGGTAGTGATGGTGAGTACCTGTTTAGGGCGTGTAAAGGTAGTGATGGTGAGTACCTGTTTAGGGCGTGTACAGGTAGTGATGGTGAGTACCTGTTTAGGGCGTGTAAAGGTAGTGATGGTGAGTACCTGTTTAGGGTGTGTACTGGTAGTGATGGTGAGTACCTGTTTAGGGCTTGTACAGGTAGTGATGATGAGTACCTGTTTAGGGTGTGTACAGGTAGTGATGGTGAGTACCTGCTTAGGGCGTGTAAAGGTAGTGATGGTGAGTACCTATTTAGGGCGTGTACTGATAGTGATGGTAAGTACCTGTTTAGGGCGTGTAAAGGTAGTGATGGTGAGTACCTGTTTAGGGTGTGTACTGGTAGTGATGGTGAGTACCTGTTTAGGGCTTGTACAGGTAGTGATGGTGAGTACCTGTTTAGGGCGTGTACAGGTAGTGATGGTGAGTACCTGTTTAGGGCGTGTACAGGTAGTGATGGTGAGTACCTGTTTAGGGCGTGTAAAGGTAGTGATGGTGAGTACCTGTTTAGGGTGTGTACTGGTAGTGATGGTGAGTACCTGTTTAGGGCTTGTACAGGTAGTGATGGTGAGTACCTGTTTAGGGCATGTACAGGTAGTGATGGTGAGTACCTGTTTAGGGCGTGTACAGGTAGTGATGGTGAGTACCTGTTTAGGGCGTGTAAAGGTAGTGATGGTGAGTACCTGTTTAGGGTGTGTACTGGTAGTGATGGTGAGTACCTGTTTAGGGCTTGTACAGGTAGTGATGATGAGTACCTGTTTAGGGCGTGTACAGGTAGTGATGGTGAGTACCTGCTTAGGGCGTGTAAAGGTAGTGATGGTGTTTATCTGTTTAGGGCGTGTACAGGTAGTGATGGTGAATACCTTTTTAGGGCGTGTAAAGGTAGTGACGGTAAGTACCTGTTTAGGGGGGGCGTGTAAAGGTAGTGATGGCGAGTCCCTGTTCAGGGCGTGTAAAGGTAGTGATGGTGAGTACCTTTTTAGGGTGTGTAAAGGTAGTGACGGTGAGTACCTGTTTAGTTTGAGTAAAGATAATGATGGCGAGTACCTGTTTAGGGCGTGTAAAGGTGGTCATACCTGTTTAGGGCGTGTAAAGGTGGTCATACCTGTTTAGGGCATACGTGTAAAGGTGGTCATACCTGTTTAGGGCGTGTAAAGGTGGTCATACCTGTTTAGGGCGTGTAAAGGTGGTCATACCTGTTTAGGGCGTGTAAAGGTGGTCATACCTGTTTAGGGCATACTTGTAAAGGTGGTCATACCTGTTTAGGGCGTGTAAAGGTAGTGATGGTGAGTACCTGTTTAGGGTGTGTACTGGTAGTGATGGTGAGTACCTGTTTAGGGCTTGTACAGGTAGTGATGGTGAGTACCTGTTTAGGGCTTGTACAGGTAGTGATGATGAGTAGCTGTTTAGGGCGTGTACAGGTAGTGATGGTGAGTACCTGCTTAGGGCGTGTAAAGGTAGTGATGGTGTTTATCTGTTTAGGGCGTGTACAGGTAGTGATGGTGAATACCTTTTTAGGGCGTGTAAAGGTAGTGACGGTGAGTACCTGTTTAGGGCGTGTAAAGGTAGTGATGGCGAGTCCCTGTTCAGGGGCGTGTAAAGGTAGTGATGGTGAGTACCTTTTTAAGGTGTGTAAAGGTAGTGACGGTGAGTACCTGTTTAGTTTGAGTAAAGATAATGATGGCGAGTACCTGTTTAGGGCGTGTAAAGGTGGTCATACCTGTTTAGGGCGTGTATAGGTGGTCATACCTGTTTAGGGCGTGTAAAGGTGGTCATACCTGTTTAGGGCGTGTAAAGGTGGTCATACCTGTTTAGGGCATACGTGTAAAGGTGGTCATACCTGTTTAGGGCGTGTAAAGGTAGTGATGGTGAGTACCTGTTTAGGGTGTGTACTGGTAGTGATGGTGAGTACCTGTTTAGGGTGTGTACTGGTAGTGATGGTGAGTACCTGTTTAGGGCTTGTACAGGTAGTGATGGTGAGTACCTGTTTAGGGCGTGTACAGGTAGTGATGGTGAATACCTTTTTAGGGCGTGTAAAGGTAGTGACGGTGAGTACCTGTTTAGGGCGTGTAAAGGTAGTGATGGCGAGTCCCTGTTCAGGGCGTGTAAAGGTAGTGATGGTGAGTACCTTTTTAGGGTGTGTAAAGGTAGTGACGTGTAAAGGTGGTCATACCTGTTTAGGGCGTGTAAAGGTGGTCATACATGTTTAGGGCGTGTAAAGGTGGTCATACCTGTTTAGGGCGTGTAAAGGTGGTCATACCTGTTTAGGGAGATTAGATTTGGAGAGACCACGCGTTTGTCTCCAGTAGATTAGACTACTGTAACGGCCTGTTCACTGGTCTCTCCAAACGAGCTGTAAAACAGCTGCAGTACATCCAGAACGCTGCTGCTCGGGTCCTGACTAGAACCAGGAAGTACCATCACATTAGTCCTGTTCTCAGGTCTCTGCACTGGCCCCTGTGGCTCAGAGAATAGACTTTAAAGCAGCTCTGCTTGTGTACAAGTCTCTCCATGGCCTAGCACCAAAGTACATGTTAGTGCCATATGAACCATCTCGGGCTCTGAGGACCTCAGGGACCGGCCTCCTGCTGGTGCCAGAGTCAGGACAAAACATGGGGAATCTGCGTTTCAGTTTTATGCAGCTAAAATCTGGAACAGTCTTCCTGAAGATGTGAGACAGGTTCTACTCTAAGCTAAAATGTTCAAATCTAAGCTAAAAACAGTTTTGTTTAGCTGTGCATATGACTGAAAGGATTTTTTCTTTGCACTCTTCTCTTTTGTTTGTGATTTTATTAGTTTAGAAAATCAGTTGGATTGATAATTTTTAATTTAGTTAATTTTATTGTATTTCTGTTTCTGTAGTTTCTTTGTGATTTGAATGCATTTTTCCTGCTGTGTGAAGCACTTTGAATTGCCTTGTGTATGAAATGTGCTCTACAAATAAACTTGCCTTGCCTTGCCTTGCCTAGGGCGTGTAAAGGTGGTCATACCTGTTTAGGGCGTGTAAAGGTGGTCATACCTGTTTAGGGCATACGTGTAAAGGTGGTCATACCTGTTTAGGGCGTGTAAAGGTGGTCATACCTGTTTAGGGCGTGTAAAGGTGGTCATACCTGTTTGGGGCGTGTAAAAGTGGTCATACCTGTTTAGGGCGTGTAAAGGTGGTCATACCTGTTTAGGGCGTGCCGGTTTGGTGTCCTCAACCTTGTTGGTCTTCATCTTGGTCTTGAGCTCCTGCCTGTGCTGCCGAACCGCGCTCTCTTTGGATCCCAGCCACGGGGCCTGTTTGCTGGACTTTTGCTGCAGGACCGGCTCCTCACTGACCCCCTGCTCTGGGAGAGCCTCCACCACTTCACCTGCGAGCACAAAGGAGACAGGTATTCCATCTGATGAATATTTTGTTATTTATTGGTGGAATAAAAGTGATCAATAAGATGCCTGTTACGGACCCAGGCCTCAAGTGCCTCTTTTAGCCATACCATAATCTTTCTTGTGTATGTGTAGTTAAGTTTAATGAACTCTAAGGTATGAGCTGTAACCTGTGTTGTATTTTCCATAATCGTACAACCATTAGCAAACTGGTTTGGTTTGGGCCTGAGGATGAAGGTGTAAATGAGTGAAAGGTTGTACCTTAGACCGGTGGCTCTCAACCTGGAGGGCGGGGACTTTAGTGGTGCACCAGACTGCCAGAGCTTTGTCAGAGGGTCAGGTCATCAAAGTAATAATTTGTACAAATTAAATTGTCCATAACAAATTATTGGACAATGGGTATTGGTACACAAACAACTTAATTATTTTTATTAGTCTGAAATGCATGCTTGTTACTAATATTTGTTATTACTAATATATTTCTATTTTTAATATTACTACTTTGTATTTATGTATATATTTAGTATATACATTGGTTATGCAATGACGCCGAAAGCAGGACATGCATGCAGCGATATTTATTCTTGCTGAGAGATAATGGTCAACAATGAGTGAATGGGCGATAACTTATAAATGCTAAAATGGAAATCAATGGGGAGTAAAAGGGCACGCCCAACGGAAGTGGAAGTCGCCCTGGCTTAAAGGTTGTTATACAGCCACGAATACATGCATTCCTCTTGTGAGGACAAAAAAAACAAAAAAAAACTATTTTGGCCACCATCTTGGATTGCAAACTCTGAAATGCTGAGTCAGCATTTTTGCTTATCTGACCAGCCATTCCCAACACGTTTTGACAGACTACTTTACAAAACCTGAGGGTCTGGGATCCAACCCAGTCGCTCCAATTTCCAAAGGGAGTGATTGACAGGCGGATTAACCAATCAGACAAACGCATTGTCCGTTCGTGTCTAAACAAACATGGAGGATTACGAGGAAAGAATAAAAGACGTCTTCTGCATTTTAGAGACACGTGACACAACGTCTTCCGCATTTGAGAGATACGTGACACAAATTAGCGGCGGTGGTTGGACCGGTCAATGCTGGAAAGTTTTTTTGACGCCCCCAATGGTCCGATTCCAGACCCTTACGCATTCTAACAGAATGTCAGGCAATGTTTTTGCTGCTGTCGAACTGCTGGTGTTTCTTGCAAGGAAAATCCAGAATTTTATCGCTCTGTATTTTTATATGGATCAATATCAGCCTGGTCACCCTGTAATCTGAGTTCAGGTGTCCATATAAAAAACAAACATGGCTGTTACAAGGAAAAAAGAAAACATCATGGATTTCTGCTAAATCAAAGGGTGAAGCATAAAACTGTGTTGATCTGAGAGAGAGAAGTATGATTTTTGTTCCAAATGACCAATGATCTCCTCACATCATGAGAATAAATGCATCTGAATATACAATACATTTTGAGTTTGACTTGAGAAGAGGGTGCCCCTCGCATGCTCATGTGGGAGAAAAGCCCATGGAAAAGCCCTACTGCGCATTCGGTGGACTGAGAACTACTGGATGCAGCTAGCCGCAAAAGGCTAAACTGGCAACATATGCTAATGATTACCGGCATTGACTTTAAATGGCAGCCATCTTGCTTCCTTGAGGCTTGGGAGAGTACAGTACTTTTGTTATGTGTGTCTGCCATTTTGGTCATGTTTAACCTCTGACCTCTGGTGCAGCTCTGTTTGTATAGCGAGCCTTTTAGCGTGCTTCTCCTGTCATTTTAGTAACAGATGACTTTTTTGGAGGGAGCAAATGGACTGGAATGAGTTAGGTTCTGCTTTGCACATGTCATTTTTCATACTGCCAAACTCAGGGGCCCTGTTGAACAAAAAGGTTTCATTCACTTTTGTACACGAATTGGTAATTGGTTGTGACAAAGCACTTTCAATTTCAGCGTAAAAGAATTTGAACTGGAGGCAAATTAAATAAATAAAAAAAGGTTTACATTTTTTATAAATGGATAACATTTTAGAAAATGTTTTACTGAAGTTTTGTAGAAATAGGCCTACGCGAAAAAGGTACATTGTGTAACTTTTGGGTCCACTTTGCATTGGTGAAGATGTTATTTCTTTGCCTGGAATGCTTCACAGTCAATTATTTAGCTTATCTACCTTCCAGTATTCAAATGATTTTACAAATGATTTTATGACTGATACTATACTTGATCTGACTTGAAACTTGGCCTGGTGTCGTCACCTGCTTGTCTCCATGGGGTACAGAAACGTTTAATGTCGTACTCAGGAATATTACAAGCAAAGACATACCATCTAGAGAAGTGAGTGACAAACCTTCCACCACAAAGTGAACCTTTAAAAAATAAAATGTAAAGCTATGTGAACTACTGCATACATATTTCTCATAACATTTCAATTTTAACATAGCAACAACAACTAGCAACTCCAGCTTCTGAGTAGTATTAGCATGCTAGAGTAACTTTGACTTCTTTAACTTGAGAGCATCACACTTGGGTCTCTTCTAATGCAAACAATGTGTCCATGAATGATTCCTGCAGGCATGTCTCCTGACTTTGACCATGTTGTCTCTCTCCACAGAGCTTTGTTAAACATCAACTCCCTCCTCAAACACATGGGGCAAACAGTAAGAGGGCATCAGGTCCAAGTGTCCTGTTTTTCCTGACAACACAGCTACATGTGAGAGGAAGTGTAGCCTATTTCAAATGTATAGCTGAAATACAAAAACACATCAGGTACAATCTAGGTTAAAAGTTAATTTGAACCATTTGCAGCAGTCCAAAGTTATTCTTCACTTTCTTACACATTTGGAGCCTCCTAATTATTCACTGCAATTAGTTTAAAAGCGCTTTTCAGAATTTTTAGTGGCCAGAGCAACTAGCATGCTAACATGCTACCTCCTACTTTTCAGAGTATAAAACACTATGTAAGATACAGAACACACTTTATGCTCTCATTTCTCTAAGAGCTTCTTTTACAACACACAGTATCTGTACTGGAGCAAAACAAATTGTGATCAACAACATGGAAATAAATGGGTACAAATGCAGCCTCTCCATGGCCTAGCACCAAAGTACATCTTGGATATGTTAGTGCCATATGAACCATCTCGGACTCTGAGGACCTCAGGGACCGGCCTCCTGCTGGTGCCCAGAGTCAGGACAAAACATGGGGAATCTGCATTTCAGTTTTATGCAGCTAAAATCTGGAACAGTCTTCCTGAAGATGTGAGACAGGCTTCTACTCTGACAATGTTCAAATCTAAGCTAAAAACAGTTTTGTTTAGCTGCGCATATGACTGAAAGGATTTTTATTTGCATTCTTCTCTTTTATGTGATTTCATTAGTTTAGACAATCAGTTGGACTGATTTAAAAGGGAGTTGGACTCCGAAACACGTTACCCTTTGTGGCTAGGTGTTTTTTTTATTTTTTATTTTTATTTAGTTAAAGGCGGTATGAACGATTTTTCGGCGATTTGAGAACGCAGGCGGAAGTGCGCATGCGCACTCCCCCGTGTGGACTGATACAACACACACGTGCGTTTGTTTATTAGCGCAACGGAGCATATTGCATCGCTCGTCTCCCGTAGACAGGGCCGGCCCAGCCTATAAGCGAACTAAGCAGCCGCGTAGGGCCCCGAGGCTTTAATAGGGCCCCCAATCTGGCAACCCGTTTTATGCGAAGTGCAAGCGCAGCGTGCGCCACTAGTGTAGTAGCGCTGCTGGCGCGGCAGCGCACACAGCGGTAACATTATAACGCACAAACCGCATTTATTTGTAATGACAATCTGGCAACCGAGACACCAAACCTGCGCTGATTGGGCAACTTCATTGTGCGCGAGCAGAACGAGAGCAAAACATAAACACAACAGAACGTGGTCCTCATGTCCAGAGGAATATATCTCCCGATGCCGAAAAACGAAAGAAGAAACTTCTTGACGATGTAAAGAAACTGCAAACTCAACAACACTCTCCAGGTATTGAACTTCTCTTACAAAGAGACGGTTAATGCTGCTGTTTGAAACAACACTATTCTGTCACGTTAGTTCGCTCAGGCTGGAGGCGACGAGAGCTCTGCCCCGCGCACAATATGTGTCTGAATGAAAGATAATAAGCTTAACATTTACACCAGCCCGTGTTAGCTGCAGGTGAGGCCGGTGAGGGGCGTCTATGCCCCGGGTCACTAAGAGGCGGAGATCCGGTCCGGACGAGCGCCGTCTCGTCCAGAACCTCTGACGTGAGACTTTGGAGTGAACAGTGTGCGGCCCCTGTCCCGGGCCCCTGTCCCGGGCCCCTGTGCAGCCTCAGTCAGAGATGAGCGGTTTGAGTTTGCGTCCCTCTCTCTCACATCACCATGTGTGAGATCAATCGTGACTCGTGATGTCTGTTTTACTTCTTAAAGTGCAATAAGAGGAACGTAAAGGTTTATGCGTGTAAGGTCCATCAGCCAATCACATCGCAGCATTGTTTCATGCAGGAGTCCAGTGTGTGATGTTCTGATCAGAACAAACATTTATATTGTAATTCACTTTTAATAGAGCAATAAAACATTTCAATTTATTTAAAAAGCATCATTAGACTATTTGTTATAAATTATAATAAACTGATAGTGAAAAATAACCAGACATATTATGATTACGTCTGTTATAGAATAATACTATATATTTTTATACAAAAGTGGCAAAGCTGCAGAAACGCAGTCGCTTCACAATAGCTAGGTTTGGACCTTCACTTCTCGTTCTGTTCATTCTCTGGGAATAACATGTTTGCACTGTTTTATCAGTGTTAATTGTTAATCAAGCAATGCTTATGCCATTTGTTTAATTTAATATAACTTGTTTTGTCACTTTGGCAAGAAGGAACAGTTGGGAGCTGTAAAAGATAAATTAGTAAGGATAACTATTACTTTTACATTTTCAGTTAAAATGAATCAATTTGACCATAATTATTTTTCATAGCCAATATTGTATTGAGTAATTAAGGCTTTAGTCATTTTCTCCTGGCACAGTTTCATCACATCATCATTTTATAGCATTACAACCTCAACATTTTACTCTTACTTTAGCCGGCTGGACCACATTAAAATGCAGCAGAAAACCCAAAAAAGGTCTGAAAATCTCTGGGGGAGGGCCCCCAGACCCCCCCCCTGTTCATTAATTTAAACTAATGTGCTAATGTGGCTGTCGACCCTTAACGCCCACAAATACGCCCAAAAACATATCTGGGACGTGTGTTATTTGTACAGGGAGTAGAGGTGATGTCAGCGGAATACCAAGTTGCATTGTGGGATTTAAGTTATCAATATTTGAGCTTGTGAGGTGTTGAGAATAAACTAACTGGCAAACGGATGCCCTGGAGTTTTGGTGCGCTTTGTTAGCGTTGAAGAAAGTTCCCATATGTGAATTGTTCACTGACAATGGCAATAAAACTGATTCTGATTACGTGGTGAGGGGCCCCCAAAAATGTTTTCGCTTAGGGCCCCCTGAAGGCTTGGGCCGGCCCTGCCCGTAGATTTCTGTCCACTTCTGCGTCAGCTCGAACAGTCTTTCTCCGTCTTCATTTTGGCCCGTACACTGAGGGAACTATATTATGATAGTTCCATGCGCTTAGGCACGCGGAAACGTGGGGACGAGCCTGACGCGGCTGCAGGTGAGCGGTAGGTGCGTTTTATGATTGATACGTAGCAGGACTAATGATTTATCCACGCCACGAGGAAATATGATAAAAAAATTGCTGAAAAAAATCGTCCATTCCACCTTTAATTTTATCGTATTTATGTTTCTGTAATTTCTTAGTGATTTTAATGCATTTTTCCTGCTGTGTGAAGCACTTTGAATTGCCTTGTGTATGAAATGTGCTCTACAAATAAACTTGCCTTGCCTTACTAAGCCTAGAATAGATTGTAAATGGCCATTGTTTTGCACTTTGCCAAGGGAATTGAAAACTAGCTCAATGAAAACTACTGCCAGATTGAAAAAAAATATTTCGGCCAATAAATGTGCATTGTCCCTAAACAATATATACAAAATAAAAAAAATTGTAAAAGCAGGGTCAAAATGAGACTGCTGTCCGTATCTAATCATAAAGAACCAGAAAATGCATGCTAGTTGTTAGCTTTAAAGTCATGGCTGAACTATGGCCTTTGAAAGTTGTGAAAAGCACTTCTAAACTCATTGTGTTGAATAATTAGAATGCTCGGAATATGTGAGAAAGTGAGGAATAACCTTAGACTGCAACCAATAGTTTAAAATGAACTAGTTCTGTTTTTCATGTTTTTTGTGAAATGGATAGGACATGTATACTGATTGCAACACTCAAAATAGAATATAATCTAACCATTCGAAAACACAAAAATCTTCCTTCTAATTAATAAATTATGAATATATCTAAGTAACAAATTTTACATTACATTGTACATTCAACTTGGCTGATACAGACGCTAATTTATCAAATCAAATCAAATCAAATCAATTTATTTTTGTTTATTTATAACGTGTCTGAATGATACTTCTGTTCAGTGGTTTCACTACGGCCTTGTAAACACAGGAATCAACTATAATTACAGTCTTTAATAATGCTTTCATCCTGTTACAGAAATGGAGAACCAGCGGAGGAGGAGTGGAAGGCATCCAGTGATATTTCTGTGAGAAGGGTCAGAGGTTAACTGAAATCAGGTGTGCATGTGCAGACTAACAGAGCAGAACCGACAGCAGCTTTGTTTGACCGCATTACATAATCCCCACAAGTGCAACTCCATAACTCGCTTTTCACTTTAAACCTGAGAAGAAACCCTGAAACATACAAATGACAGCCACAAATATGGCTCTCCTTAGAATGATGCATATTATAAGACTTGCTTTTGTAGTCATCTTTTCTCAACAAAACTGCTACAAAAGGCGTCTTCAAAACATAACAATCAATCGTAAAAAAAATCTGATCTATTGATAAAAGAATAAACAAACAAACATTACATTTACATAAAAATGAACCACTAATCCCCTTTTAAGGTCAAACCTCCCCATCAACTGAGCTGCTGCTGCACCTACAATGTAGAGCTGGAAAATATTATAATTAGGAGGACAATACAGAATATTGTCGATAAGAGCATTTTGAAAATGTTTTAACTTAAATGTTGGTTTTAAAAAACAGGAAAAAAAGAAAATAAACTCAACCAGTGGTATAAGTTTACTTTTTAGGTTTAGTTTCACAGTTTAGTTTCAATACAACTGAAATTATTGTGTCAGAGAGTAATCATTAAAATATTGCATGAATGTCGATATTGCATTAATCAATTGTATTGCAATCCTTTCCAATATTGTGTAACCCTAATTATTGTTATGTTGTGTTCAATCTTTACTCTTATTGTTTGCAAAGTGAATGAATATTTCTGCGTACAGGTTCTCTCATTACATGCTTGGGGTTATCCGCGGGTCACGACGAGGCCTCTGGTTCCGGAGGTGTGGATCAGCAGAGTAAACAGCAGCAGCCCACTGTCCAGTCTGCTGCCCGCTCTAAGCCCCGCACAATAGAGCCCAGGATGTCCCTACAACAGCCTCCGCAGACACCACCCGCTCAGAGGTGCTACGGACAGGGATAATGTCCAGACTCCACTGGGCAAATGCTCAGATCAAAGTGCAAATGGTGTGCACATTAAAGGATACAAATGATGCATTATTTGCGCAGTTATTAGCCTTTCAACATGCTCTTGAGAATCCCTGCTTTGACATCTCATATTTTAGAATCAGTCAGGCATTTCCCACATCAAAATTTTTGTTAGAGCTCTATCTACTGGCAGCAGAGGGAATTACAAAGACGTTACAACGGTCAACACGCAGTAGTAATTATGTCAGATGCTCAAAATTAGTCTGGGGATGATTTATGGACTGAGCTTGACCTATGATGTCACAAAACTGGGAAATTTGTAACTGAGTGTTTTCTTAGGCTCAGAGGGTGAGGACCCACTAAACAGGAGTATTGAACAAGCATGAATTGACATTTATATATTAACCTATGTTTTTAAATCTCCAAAAGTCTGAGATTATGCACTGGCATCATTTTTACTTGGAAAAATAATGGCAGAATGATGCAATGCTGATTTTATTGCACGTTTGTCTCTGGAACTTTTATTTAGCACAAATTAACTTATTAATGGCAAAATAGGAACTAAAAGTAATTTCTCCTTTGTTGTTACAACTGTGCAGAGCTTAGCTTGTTAGCTACATTCTGAATGCCATGATGTCATCTGAATAACATCTATACACCACGCCATTTGTCTGACTTTGGAAAACCCAAGTACACTTACGGCGCATTAAAGAGGTGAGAACATGCCAGGGCCCAGTGGAGATGTTGAAAGACTGGTAGTGATGGAGCAGTTGTGGTTTATCATGCATTACTAAGCTTTATACAACTGTCCTAAAAGATAAGTCAGCAAAGAGCATGAATGCCGTTTACCCTCCAAGTGCTGACATGTACCCCAACACCTGACTCAAGCTGATCAGAGAGTCCAAAGTGGAACAAAAGACAAGCTGCACATAAAAGAGGTGTCAGTGTGGCAGATTTAATCCTATATGACGCCAGTATAGGTAGCCCTGTTACCGAGCTTTGCGAAGAGAAGGCTATGAGATAATTTAATGCTTGTAAAAGGCTGGGATTGAAGGTGGGTGATATATCATATAGAAATATCTCGTTATATATACGTCATAACATTGTTCCCTCATCAAAAACATACCTGGGAGAGTATTTAGCTTCATTTACGCTTGTTTCATTAATCCTGTCTACTGTCTACTACTTTGTTTCTGAGACAAAAACACTTGTGACATCATAGATACATTTATAAAGTCCATAATTCATCATTTGACTTATTTGGAGAATTTCTGCCATCTAATCACATTACAACTAGAGGTGGCAATATATATTAAAAAAACAGTATGAATATCCTGAATATTGTTTTGACAAAATGCACATTTTAAATATTGAGTATTGTGATTCATTTTTACATACATTTCAATTTTGCCTGAAAATTTAAATTTCCTGAACTTCAACAACTACGTTTTAAGACATATCTGATGGATTAACATTATATTTTTGGAATATTGTCATCGATATACTCCAAAAAACATCTATTTTTATTATTTTTTGTCAACATCGCCCAGCCCTAATTACTGCTTTAAATACATACATACATTAGCATGTAGGGGGAGGGCAAGCCTTTGATTTTCTTCTCTTTGTAATTCCCTCTTCTGCCAGTAGATTGAGTGCTAAACCAATAATGATGAAACTACTGAGGGAACGCCTGATAAATAATGTGTGTGCTTTGCAGTACATGCATTATTTTATGTTCTAAAATAAGAGATGCCAAAACAGCGGTACTACAAGAGCATGTTCAAAGGCTGATAACACTAGAAATAATACATAATATGTGTCCTTTAATAAACTTCCAGCTGGGACCAAGATGGCAAACACCTCCCTGTTTGGAAGCCTTTGATGGAAGAAGGATTATCCGGCGCTATTTTAGGTCTAGACACCCTTGCAGGTACAGGAATGCCTCTTGTGAGCATACGCTGTTATTTCTGCAACCAGAAAGCATAGCAGACCTTTTTTCCACCCAGACACCTTTTACAACAGGATATTTTTGGATGAATCGGAATTCTTGGGATAGAAATCGGAATCTCCAAGGCCGTCCGTTCACGGAGTAGTCAAAACAACGAACCACCTTTCTCATCTGATTAGAGTCCTGGATTTGGAATCCCGTCCTGTGGGAAGTACAAGTGATACGCAAATTAAACAAAGTGCTGAGAACGTTTCAGGGGCAGAAAATCAAGACAAAAATCAAGTATGGAATCCTCTTGATCAGTAATAAAAATAAAGCGATTGATATTCTTTTGGATTGGAAGTTTTCAAAAATAGTACAAAAATGTTGGGCAAGAAATGGGAAGAGATCAAGTTTAGGTGAGTTTTTGTAGCCTGAACTTTGGCAAGTATAGACACCACAA
The DNA here is from genome assembly GCF_026437365.1 of Eucyclogobius newberryi. Taxonomy (NCBI): domain Eukaryota; kingdom Metazoa; phylum Chordata; class Actinopteri; order Gobiiformes; family Gobiidae; genus Eucyclogobius; species Eucyclogobius newberryi. The sequence goes on from NW_027315723.1 coordinate 46,964,141, forward strand.
GAACTATGAGAGCAACTATGCTAACAGTTATGAGTTATGTCTAGTGAAAATTGAATTGATAACACAGATTTCTTTTTTTCATCATACCGTACAGCCATAAGAAGTTTAGATTGACTTCTGTTTCATAGTTTGTTGTTGTAAAGTACATTTTCACTGGCTGTATCATGCTTATAAGGCAAAATCAGAAATCTAAAAAAATTTATCATTTCAAATAATTTCCAAAACGTCTGTTTTCAAAGGCTTGATTCAAACTCCCACATCAAAGTGGACTGGGGAGTTTTAATGTGTGATTTCTTACAATATACTGCCTCTTCTGAGAAAACATCTCACTGTGGATTCACTTCAGGCGTCTGGAGCAGGCTACATCTGTTTGCATTGACATATCTTCTGTAACACACATAAATCTGCCACTTGCTTTCTCAAACCAATTTTTTTTTAAGCCGAAACTGCAATAAAATACTCTTAATGCGATGGAGTATGATGGCAGACAATATATCATAGATGGAGTTTGTCTGTGTGCCAAAAGTTGTCCGTGCTGTTCTCCGCGCTTTGTCCGCGGCAATGTCCGCGCGTTGTCAACGCGTTGTCTGCGCCGATGTCCAAACTTTGAAAGTGGGGAACGAATCCGCCTGTAACAGGCTTTGCAGCGTCTGCGTTGGACGACCTCTCCTTATAATGTCGAACTTTTCTTGAAAGTCTTGAGAAAGGGGTTATAATTATATCCTCGACCAAATCGATTTATTTTCCTCCTTGTGCCATTGTGGGTTGAAAAAACAGCTTAGTAGTACATGGATTAATTCATCTGTCAAATTCAGTTTCTTCCTTCTGAGGTTTCGCATAGGACCTGCCTCTCTATATTGGTGATCCAATCAAAAGACGTGCACGAGATGCACCTTCTAGATGCCTCCTGTGTCACAAACAACCAGCAGACGTACAAGAGCCAACTCAAACTCAAATCAACTAAAGCTAATTGGTTTTCATTTCCATAAGCTACAAGCACCCTCAGTGTTGAGGTCTGAAGGCCTGAGGGCAGATTTTAGATCCCTGGCAACACATGATGGCGGAATATGATTAGATCAAAGATCTAACATAAAGAACAGCCCTCCAAATCTCAACCTGGGGCAGAAGCAGTGCAACCAAGAGGAAAGCCATGGAATGAAGAGTATAACTCTTATTCTGGGGAATAATTTAATAAATATTGGTAGGAAAATATATATATTTTAAAATTGTATTCTGATTATATTTAGCCTAGCAGAGAAGGCCTTGCTGGCCCTGACGGCCCACCACTGATATATACATATAAATATCTGTATATATATACACACACAATACTTTGTCTGTGCGGTCTACTGCGTGGCGCAGCCTGCGTCACTTTTCTATGCACCCTTGGGGAGGTTTGAAAAGCGCCCCAGAGCCCTATAGAAAAGCAATGGGGATTTTTAGCCAATCAAATCCCAATAAAAAGTGACTACGTCACAATGGAAAAAGCCATAGGAAAACAGTCTCAAAGGGACGCTTTCTCCACCGCCCATTTTAGCGTAACAGTCAGGTACGCCACGGAGCTACGCAGTTTACGCTGGAGACACAGACATGTGCGCGCGGCATACGCTGAAGTGCCACATGCCTTGTTTTCCGTGTTTACGTCTTAAAACTGCATCTACAGACGCCTGTGTACAAGAGATACTTCCAAAATGATCAGAATGAGCTCTTCGACTAATTTTGCTGGCTGTGAAAAAAAAAAAAAAAGTATTCGTGTTGGAATTGAAAGCGGCTGATTTTATATCAATCAATATCAATGTAAAATGTTACACATGTAGTTCAGGGTAACTAATGCCACTTAGAAGCTGTTTTATGAAACAGGCACCAATTTTTTTTTATTTTCTCTCAATGTAGTAATTGCTACTATGCACTATAAGTTACAGTATCACTGAGATTTTTGTTTTGCTCTTCACAATCTGATATTTTATCAAGTGTAAAATGTAATTTAATGTCAAATGTATTTTCTCACAAATGGTATCTGCCTCTAAGTCATTGTATTATCATTACTATGTGGAAATAAAGTGTGTTTACTTTTTTTTGCCCCACCAGCCGCCACTGTTACTATGGCATTTAAAGCTGGAAGAAACCGATACTACTGAGCCCAAGGGAGGGGGGATTAGTTAAGACTTACACAATAAATTCACCGGTTTGTGCCAATATAATCCATTGTCAAAAACTTGAAGCAGCTGTTAGCATATGCTGTATCAGGGGTGGGCGCGGCCATTATTACACCTGTCCTGCTGCTGCCTCACACAGTACAGTGACACAGAATATTTGTTTCTGATAGTAAAAGACATCAGAGACACTTGTAGAGTTGAGAGCGTTAAACAATTCAGGTCCAACCAGTTCTATCATGGACCACCCAAAACTTTGGTCCTGGCAATGTTACTGGCTGTTAGTCAACCTAAAACTAAAAAAATATGATTTTTTTTCTAATAAGTTGAAAACTGTTTTGTGGTTATTCAATTTGGACAAAAAATCTTCTAACCTTCTTCTAACCTTGCCACAAGTAACCAATTCCAAAACTCGACTTTGATTTTTCTGTCTACAAGATCCATCCATCTTCTTCCGCTTATCCGGAGCCAGGTTGTGGGGGCAGCAGTCTGAGCAGGGACTCCCAGACTTCCCCCTCCGCAGACACTTCTTCCAACTCCGGGGGGATCCCGAGGCGTTCCCAGGCCAGCCGCATCCGGAACAGACGCCTGAGCCACCTCAGCTGGCTCCTCTCGATGTGGAGGAGCAGCGGCTCTACTCCGAACTCCGAAACTGACTGGGCAATCTCACGTTCCATCCTTCCCTCACTCGTGAACAAGACCCCGAGATACTTGAACGCCTCCACCTGGGGAAAGGACTCTCCACCCACCTGTCTACAAGATGAGGTATTGATATCCATGGTGCAAATGTTAAAATTCCTTTAAGACATACACTTTCTTTTAGCAAGTTTTAACTTTTCGCCAGAAATTCACAAACATGAAGTGAAGCGCTATACTGCTAGGAAATATCGCATGGAATTAGCACTAACTGTTAACAATTAAAGCACTTTTTTTTCTGGTGCAATTCCGTGCCCTAGGTGTCAAATCCATTTACTAATCTCTTTAACAGTTTTATAGTCATTTTTGGCGTTTTGTGGGGATAAAAAAGCCTTGTGCTCTTCTTTTATGACTTCCATTTAGTATCCCAAAGAGGTTTACTGCAGGAAATCAAGTCTAAGCAGCAACAAAACGTGCCAAATGAAAGCAGGGGACTGATAGCAACCATGTGAAACATCAACAAGAAGATTATCTAAATGGCTTTAGAGTGGAACTTGCAAAAGTATCACTATATGCCTATTCTCAATGTTTATGTTAAAAGTTTACTCTCAATTCACCTATTTTTCAAGCTATTGGCTTTAGGCAGAGTCCAGGAGGACACGTTCACACTGCAGGGTATGGTGCCCAATGCCCACATGCGCACAAAAGAACACAACGTCACACTGTGTTTACAGAAGTAAAATGGGCAGGTTACCGTCTGCTCCTTTTATTGACTTCCTGTTCAAATTTCCTTCGCTCGGCCAACTCCTTCGTAATCTCCTCAAATACCACTCGATTACAGTACGAACCCTCTATGTTTGCCTGAATTGATTTTTTCACCCCGTATATTGATTAGTTCACAAACTTCTTCCTTCCTCCACTGATAGTTTTCGGCTCCTTCGTTCTCTCCACTTTGACTCATAATTGTGACGTTAATATTTAAATTTCCTCTCGATTGGATGTTCCAGCCAGGAGTAAATTCCCCATTAAATTCTTTTTTTCCATTTTACCCCAATAATAAACATATTATTAAACGTTTGAAATCTTGCAAGGGGGGTAATCAGCTGTGGTAACTCGGACAATAACTAGAATATTGTATGTTTAAAAAAAAATGCTTTTGAAACTTTATAAACTGCAAAATTGTTAAAACATTTTGTGTTTTATGGACTCAAAAACACCATCTTTTAGACATTAGTTACCAGCTTTGTCATGCCTTTTCATTTTTTGGGGGGAAAATAGTCTCTGGGGAAAATGGAAGATTTATGGAGTGTTCCATTTGTCCTCGAACTCGGACCTTGGAGAGACATATTCTCCCACTTTCCGTGTTCCAGTGTTAAATCGGTAAAGCCATGAGCAGTGGATTACAGTTTATGTACATTAACAACTCAAAACCAGTAATACAAACCAGGAAAATGCTTCAATCAGCTAAAAACGCGGATCCCATTTAGTTAATTTACAATTTATAAAGCAATCTCTGAGAGTGAATTTTTAAACTATCAATACTTGATATCTGTCGCATGTCAAACCCAGGGCACAGCCATGTTGGATTGTCTAACTCAGATAAACTCAGGGTTCTGAAATGTTGCCAAGAAGGAATTCTGAGATATTAGATTATTGTTCCAGTGTGAATTTTTACCATCAAACCTTGTGCGGAGGCACACAACAGCCCCGCTGCTACACATGCGTTTGTTTATTAGCGCGACGGATCGCATCGCATCTCTTGTCTGCACAGATTTCCATCTTTCTCTGTGAAATCGCGGAGGAACTCGCTAAACACACACTGGCATAACAACCATGCATGCGCAGCCAGGGAAACTAGCTGCTATCCTAGGAACGAGCCAGAACGAGCCTGCAAGTGTGCAGAAGGACGTAAGGAATGATTGACATGTGGGAGAACTACTCGCTGTCCACGCCACGAGGAAATGACTCAGATGGAGCGCCAAAAATCCTCTATTATTCCATTACCAAATCATAAAGACCAATTTTTTAAATAAGAAATATTCTATATTAATTGCATTATTGAACAGGCATGACTGATATGGATCTTGGAATTGATTTTAAGGGACTCGCATGAACAGCCACAAAAATGTGGTTAATTGATCAATCATCTCATGGATATTTGGTCATTTTATATGCATGTAATGCTGTTCATTTGCATCTTTTTTACCCTTTGTTAAAAAACCTTTGTTATTATTATTATTATTATTATTATTATTATTACTATTGCTTCGTATTATTATTATTATTATTATTATTATTATTATTATTATTAAATTGGTGTAATCCCTCATTCATCCAGGAGTGTTTCATCGTGGAAAAAGATTCAGTTGTAGTCTAAATCTTGTCTGAGCACTTATGATATTTGTCCTACTGTGAGCTGCGTAAGTGTAGGATACATATGCGAGGGACATTTTGCATTACTACACTCACGTAAATCTATTTCTTTTAATGCAGAATTAGCAAAACTAATCCAATACATATATCTACACGTTTCTTAAGTGGCTCCAAGATAAAGTGCACTCAGGATCAATGCATTCCTGCCCCTGTCTGCCTCTGCTCCACTCCTCTGTGCAAACATCCAGTGTTTTCCACCCGCTCCTTCCCACTGACAGAAAACCACTCCTGGGAATACTGTAGGTCACCAGCGTCTCCTTTGAACACCACCAAAAACAGCAGCAAGACATGGAAGTTCACAACGTTTTAAAGAACTTTATACATATAGATTTAGGAAGATTAAGGTTCCGATAATGCTAATGGAAAGAGTCAAATATTTTTTGCAGTAAGACATGTAACAAAAAACTGTTAATTTATATATATATATATATATATATATATATATATATATATATATATATATATATATATATATTTCAAGATAGTATTAATGAGTTATAACGAAATTACAAAGGATGTTTACAACAAATGTACAGTAATAGTAAATGCTAGGACCAAAACAATCATTTCAATCGATGTTAAAAAGGTCAGTAAGACTCACTACACTTATTCATGTCGTAATAAAGCCTGCACTAAAAATGTAGAGTAAATAATTTAAGATTCATGCTTGTTTATTCATTGACATTTATTTAACCAGGAGAGTCCCACTAAGATTTAGAAGTGGTAACACAGCTGAAATGTGATAATGAACAATGACCATATGTGTGCCTATAAAACCTAAACCCTTTAACCTTAAAATGTTCTAATGTCTATTGTATTATTGTCCAAGGCTGTAATAAAATAAATTCTGTTTTCAAGTATGGGGTTTCAGTGGTCTTCTAGAGCATAAATGTGAGCGTAATATTGAATTATGATTGCACAGAACAGGAGAAATCGGAATCCATGTTATGACAGAGGAAGAGTGATGGAGACTAAAGGACTCACATCAGCAGCTGCAGTCTAGACACTTTATTAAATATACAACACTGACTGACCGGCGGAGGACAGCACTAAACCAGGACTAAACTAAAACTAAACTAGGACTAGCTTTCGTGGCCAACAAGTCTAACCCCTTGAGTCAAATAGGCTATTCCCTTCTGCACAAACAAAACCAGACCAAACAAACACGGCCAAGCATAAGCACGTGTAGAGGGGATAACTACCCCATAACAACCGCATTGACAAGGCCCGCAGAGGAGCCGGGACTAATCGGGGTTAAACTAAGACTAGACCAGGCTGGATCCGTCTTGTCCAAGCCGTGCAGAGCCGGGACAGGAGAGTGCACTGACCGCTGGTGTGCTGCTGCTGCTGGGGCTCGCTGCTGCTGAGTGTGGTCACCTCGGGCTCCACTCTGCGCCGGCACTGGCCCAGTCCTTGCACCAGTTGCTCCAGCGGCAGCTCGGCCCCGGGCGCGGGGTAGCACCGCAGTCCCGTGGCACACCTCGGCGTGTACACCCCGCACGTGTGTCCCTCCTGACGCGCGCACACGGGGCAGCAGCCGCAGCCCGGCTCCCGGACGATCTCCGCGCAACTCTCTGTCAGACGCGGACACAGCGCCTGTCGCTCGGCCGTGCAGCCCGGGCAGCGGAACACCATGTCGGCCCCTGAGACCGCGGACAGCACCGCGGACAGGACGAGCACGTTGCAGCCCGCACACCACAGCATGGTTCGGGAGAGTGAAGAGGTGCGGGTCGGTCTCAGTCTCAGCGGATGGAGCGACCCCACAGGGAACAGGTGAAGGCTCGGAGGAGGGGGCTGCTGGGTCCTACACGGTCCCGGGTTCGAGGCACACTGGACGATGGGATATTAGCTGAGGCTGAGCTAGTCAGCACAAGTGTGGGGCTCTCTAAAACTGAGCTTACAGTGGCCCCAGAGGTGACTGGAGCCTGTGGGGGCCACAGACTCACAAAAGCCTTTGCAAAGAGCTGTTAAACCTAGGCCTACATGGAAATGAACTTAAAGTGCATACGACAGGTTCTCATGTTTTTCTAATTATCACTTAGATTGGTGGGATAGTTTCTGTGGAAATTATTTATCACAGTTTTTACATAATTCAAGTTGCAAATTGTGATAAATGACAATTTACAAAGGAATACATGTGCAGGAAGTAGAAAACAGAAGCTCTGTCTTTGTCATCATCAATGATTGACATTCTATTCAAAATGCACACAGACAATTTACACACAACTGACACGAGGTATTATCAGGTATTTTTATTTGTCAAACCAAACTGTGTAAATTCTACGAGCTTTGGCCCTAGTTTACAGTATGGTGCAAGATAACAGTTACCTCTAGTCACACCTGCTGCTCTTTAACAAACCTCACCACAGTTTCCTCAAAGTCTTCACTTAACTTACAATCATGTCCACTACGTTTCAGTGAAATGTGTGGTCTGTCCTGTCATACATGCACTTGATCTGACTAGCCTACTCGCCTATAACTTTAATAGGGTCCTACATTCCAATTGAGGATTCCAGACCGCGGATGACCTACTTGTTCAAACAGGATTTATAACTGATGAACTACAGTCTGGGGTTTTATAACTGTCCTGCGGCTGGAACACTTCTGACACACTACTCACTATATTCAAGGCTAATCAACATCAGAACCAAAAGCAGAACCAGAAAGGGGTTTATTGCCACTGTCAGTGAATAGGATTAAAACATGTTGAATTTACAAATAAAATCAAATTTACAGTTAGTCAGAATAGAGACAAAAATGAGCAGTGCAATGAATGGTTATTGGTTTGAATAATAGATAAAGTGAGTGTTCTTGTGGCGGCAGGTTCTGGACTGGATGGACCGTAGCCTCCTGCCTGAGGGGAGTGTCTCATATAGTCCGTGTCCAGGGTGAGAAGGGTCGGCTTTAATCCGACCTGCTCATCCCAGAGCCCTGGAGACGTACAGGTCATGCAGAGATGGACGTCTGCAGCTGATCACCTTCTCAGCAGAGCGCACAGTGCGCTGTAGTCTCTGTTTGTCCCTGGCTGTGGCAACCACACGATGATGGAGGAGGTGAGGATGGACTCAATGATGGCCGTGTTGAACTTTCCTCAGCTGCCGCAGGAAGTACATCCTCTTCTCTCTCCATCTTAGTAGAAACTGTGGCAATGAACCTGAAATTATGCTTTTGCACTGCTTTGTCATTAAATGAAGCTGTAAACATTTGCAAGCACGAGTGTTCTTTTAAAAAAGTTTACATTCTGCCCTACATCTGTAATGTCTGGACATCTGGATTTCTAATATAATAGAAAAAATATCTGGAGAGGTTTATGAGAAATATTCTTCATTTACTTAAACCCCATATAACTGTTTTACAGATACTGGCAGTTAAGATAATGTGCTCCCGATAAAATAGTGAAAACATTTTGTGCTCGATCTATTGTGAAGCTGAACACCTGACAATAATTGGCTTAACTTCAGTTTGAGATTTTATTGTTAAATACAGTCAAAATCTATAAGCAGTCAATTATGCAAAGTGTTTGGGATTGTTTCTTCTCTGTCTCGCTTAATTAAAAGACCAAGCGCCCATGCACAACCTTGAAAAGAAAAATCAATGCGAAACACATTTGTATCTTAATTAATGTGACGCTTGATTCACTACTAGCTCATTTAGTTGCAGAAATCCACTTCTCCGTCCTTCTGGAGCTTTGTAAATTCGATAAGAGACTCTGTCTTTCTTGTGCCCTTGATCATTTGTAAATCAGGGTCTGTAAATATAATCCACACACTCTGAAACTCCGAAAAATTTGTTAATTATAGCCAGCACAGTTAGGTTACGTGAATCCTCTACCACTTCACCTGCCAGCGTAGAGTTTGGTGGTGCATGCTGGGATAGCGTGACAACAACTGCAGGAGCTTTCGAAACAAAGAGGTCAGATGTCGGCTAGTTTTGTGCAAGGCTGGCCCATTCTATTTGTTAGCATATACTTATGTTGCAACTTGTATATTCACAATTAAGTAGCTGCCAATCTACACCTACAGCCTGGAATCCCACCACCAATTTAAAGCTTGAGGGCCCCTATGAAACCCCTCTTCACTGATCATTCAATCGCTATTTTCAGCAGGTTTGTGGATGCTTAGCCTGTATTACATTTCTTCTTGTTTATGTCTCTCAGCAGATCCAAGCCAAGGAGTAAACATCAACTTTCCTCCCAACTTTAAGTCCCTCACCATACAGGTATCCTTCTGTTTCCAATCGATCTACCACTCCAGGCCTTGAGGTTTTGCAAACAAGCCCCTATTAACTACATCCAAGGGTGCAGACTAATCTATGTTTGCCCATAAACTAGAAATAGTCGTAACCTAATACCGGAATATCATTTTATTTTGCTTTGTGGGTCGAGGACAACCTCACGTGTCATTTTATAAACCATAGACAGCGGTCAAGGAGCTAAGGAGGTCAAAGTTGTCTGAAAATGGCGAATATTTGGATGCTAGGAGGTCGGTGGATGAGAAACCAGGAACCAACCACAGAATTGGACCAGGGTCATGTGCACCAAGGCCAGTTACTTAAAATTTCTCCCAGCGGGATTGAAGAGTCAACAGAAAGGCTGGAGGGAAGCCATGATGGAGCAGGCAAGGAGCAGCACGGAATGCACAGAGAATGGGAGGCGTTTTCAACCTCTCAATATGCTGGTAATAGTGTGAAAACTAGTTGTAGTAGAAGTAGTAGTATTAGTAGGGTCAGAGCAGCTGTGTTCTTCTGCATTTTTGATTTGTAACAAGCAGCAGATTGTCTTTTACACGTTTTTACATTTGTGGCTACGTGACATTTTAGAACTCTACATGTGTCACTTGGAGTATGATTTTTTTAATAATCTCCGACAAGTAAAGGGATGTGGGCGGGGAAAGGGGGAAGGTGAAAACAGATTGTTCTGAGCACTCAAGCCTCGACTGCAGGACAACTCAGGATTAACTCAAACATGCCAGAATCAAAATATGTTTGAGAAACAATGATGAGGAAACACTTGTAACAAGGTTAAAAGCTCATTGAAGTCAAGCTTGAATAATATGTCCCCTTAAATACAAATGCGGCTGGCAAAATGTCTATAATTAACAAGATGTTGTGTCGTGCAGCATAAAGCTTTTCCCTGTTTGATCTGATTCAATGTGTTGAATTAATTTGATCTCAACTATTGTTATAGTGATTTAGTGCAACTCAGTATAAGTGTTTTCCTTATTGGCACATACGAAGCCATATCTAATGTTTATGTACTTGGTTTTGATAAGAAACAGATCATAATTAAAATAATTCTTACATTTTTTTATATAAAGTGGAGTGAATGAAGCTTGCCTTTAGCTTTCATTTGACTGTTTTTTTTAAGGCCAAAACATTTCACTTGCACCCAACTTTATTATAATAACTACACTTTTAATAACCTTAATAAAGCATGAATTAGTAGCCTAACTACTTGAAGCTTGAATAATTCTTGTTAAACTATTTGTTCATAATATGAATAAAGTCTTTGTTCATGCTTTAGCCTATCAAACGTGTATTTATTCAATCAAAAGTGTATTATCCACACTTCTGATTCTCTGCCATCAACATATTTGACTACACAATGTAATGCTTGAAGTTGTTGGAAGTATAATTAATCATAACGATTTATCATAAGTGTACTATTATCACAACTTTTGCCAGATGCTGCTCTTTTACCTACTCTATAAATATGGTGCTTTCTTTAAAAACACTGAACAGCTTTTATGCCTGCGCGGCTCGGTAACAGTCCACGCCGCTGTAAGTGAGGAGATGATGTCGCTCGATGGAAATGTTTACCAAACTGCAGTACATAAAGCCCTACATGGAGACCAACAGCAGGGCCACTGGAAAATACTTAAATGTGTGTTTGTTTACTGCCTAGCAACAAGTGATGCATGGGCCAAATTAGGAAAGTTTTATTTGCTCATGCTAATCTTTGTCAAGTGTAATGAACTAGGGATTTTTCCAATAAAAGAAATGAAAACACTTATCCAAACATGGGTGCTTAATTTTGGTGATAAGGTTTAGAGGTTTTAAAGGAGAAATGAGCTTTGGAACTGTATAGCTTCAGTGGGGTTGTTGGCTAATGTATTGATTACCGGTAGTTATCAGTTTGTTTTGGTCAGGAGGGGTATCTTGCCTTAGGATTAACCCTCTTACGGTTCATGATTTAGGTTTTTGTGGGAAACCAGACCAACAAAAGGAAATCCAACATGGAGAGAACATCCGATAACTGCATGAAATTATCAACTCTGCCATGCCCAACTAAAAGAGTTGTCTCAGAACTAGGCTACATATAATATTATTAAGGCTTAAAGTGCATATGTCAAGTTAGACTACATATTTCATCAAAAAAAATATTATTTTTGAAGATTGTACGAAATTTTTTGCCTATTTTCCCCAGTTTAACAATTCCGGTTATGTTTATAATTATATTTCCTGGTTGGACACGTGCAGCAGATGTGACATACAGTAGGTAGAGGTAATTTCACAACCATATTCATATACACAATACAGATGAATAGAAAAGTATGTCAGTAGCATGTCCCTGTGTTTTGGATAGAATGTCCTATTGATGACACAGACAGAAGGTGTCTGTTTTAGAAGGTCTATTTCCTATCATCTTCAACTGAGATTTTTACATTTTTCATAACAAACTGTCATTTGACTGAAAAACTATGATAACAGTCATATGCACAAAAGTTTGTCAATGTTTGGATTATTAAAGAAATGCTATGCCAATTTGCATACACAAACACCTGGATGTTTTGGGTTTCAATTACTATACGCTATAATATTTCACTTTGGCTCGGTACATGCTTGTAATGATATTTCTATTTACATTATTATTGAATTATAAGACTAAGTGATATATTTTGTGCTTAAAATGATGAAGCTATGTAGGAGCTTGTTCATCCTTGTTATTAGCTGGCGCCATCTAGTGTTCACATAAAGCAACAACCGCTGAAGTTATTAATATCTGTACTAAATAAAACAAGTTTAACAAGGAAAAAGAGAGAGCGATATAATAAATGAATAGACAATTTTGTATTAGTTATGAGATAGTTTAAACCATTAAGTCAATACAATGTTGATGTTCTCAATTTGCAGTCTCTTCTTCTGACACACCAAGGCCACCGTATTGTGCTCCCCCCACTCGTGTCACGTGATAATAAAACGTCAACATTGCCGTGCGCTGTGTTATGGTCACAGTGAACACGATTTCCACAACATTTCGGCTTTTTTAGGGCTGTTTATCCAAAAACACGCGTTAAATGTGTGTCTAGACTGGAATATTGATGTTAGACGTTTACACCCGGGTTGTCACTGCGCAGGTGCGTGGTTTAGTGCTTAACGAAGCTAGCATGATGAGTTAGCTGGCTGCAAACTGAAAGGGAAACAAGTGTGGGGTTTGAGTGTTTTCTGATCTGGTTCTTTGTTTGTTCGTCCATTGCAGGATGTCTGTCTCTCAGTCTGGCTTGTCTCCTCTTGTCCATAGTTTGGCCAAGCTCCTTCGAAATGATGGTAAGTTCATTATGAATATAGTTAGTTAGTTATTGTATTTGGAGTATCTAAAAAGTAACAGTTGCTCTTCTTGTGATGGAACTATTGCAATTTAACTAACTTTGCTTTTTTAAATTAAAAGCTCATGGTACTTTGTCCTGTGGTGATTTCCCCGCAAAGTCATTTTGGTGTAGCCAGTGCTTTGTCTTGTGGATATTGATGGTGCTTTAGGGCTTAAACCTGTGTTGTCTTGATTAAAATCTAGTGTATCTGGTGGAATTTCATTTATAATTTATTTTAATGATGTATTCAGAGATGGGAGAAGATGTGCAGCTAAGAGTTTATGGAATTAACTACAGATAGCAACTCTAGTTTTGTGCAAACTGGCATTGTGTCCTTAAGCAAGACTGAAAACAAGTAGTAATTGCTCGTCCTCCCTTACGCGCTCAGTAATGTACAAATCAAGTACACACATTGAAAGTTCTGAGTAAAATGTGCCAGAAACGAGTGTGAGCATTTCTGCTGTAACATGGCCTGCAAGTGTGCCACACCTGCTTGGAGCTAGATAGGTTTAATGTCATACTGTGGAACATTCCAGTCAAATAAAGTACATTTCAATAAAGACAGGCAGGTGTATGACCCACCCACCAGACATAGTTCATCTTTCAGTCCAGATGTATTCGTCCTAGTTGAGTTGTTCCTGTAGAATGTAAATATCCTTGTGGCCTGTTTTGTGACAGGTGACTTGGTGTTGGACGGCAGTAGCACCCTGACCCTCCTGGCCGGCACCCTGCAGCAGCTCACCCGGCTGTTTGAGCAGTACTTGTTGTCCCGCAGTCAGCAGCACGGCTTCCTGGCCCTGCCCTCGCATCCTGCTGACACCACCTCTCTGCTCCAGTTGCAGTTCCTCTTCGATGTGCTGCAAAAGACCCTTTCTCTCAAGGTACTTCCATGTTTTGACCCCCAGGCTTTCCATATTGAAACATAATCTGAGTGGAGGGCCACAGTCTATTGACTAATACAGTGAGGCAATCAACTAATTAATTTTCCTGGGCCTATGCTCTGAAAATAGAATCAATCAATAGAAATAAGGCTTCTTTATCACTGAAAAAGGTTGAGTATATAATTATGATAAAGAATAATAACATTTAAAGAAGCATGCTTCATGATTAATAATATTTCGAATCAATTGACAGCACTATAGATAAATATAAAGGATTGAATGTAGCTCAATACTTGCCACTTATCTGTTTGATATATTGTGTGATTTAATCTTTGTAAATTGACATGGTCCAATGTGTATGGAAGCCTCAACAATTTAATCCTTTTTCTTGATAAATAGATCAATATTATGGATTTACTTTTTGTTTGACAGATCATAAACCTACCAGATACAAGACTCCAGTCGGTAGTCAAGATTTTCCCCTTCAAGTCTTTAAAGTTTTTAGAGGTAAGACATCCATCATCAGTCTTTATTCACCTTAATCCAGAAGCTACTTTGGGCACCACTATCTGCTGTGATCCTCCGTTGCAACAGTGCCGACTAGTTCAAAAAAGAAAAAACATGAAACTCTTAATCTTTGGCCTAGGCACATGAAACTTGGGACAGTGATAGAGCTACCTTTGACCTCTGACCTTTGACGAGTAAAACACACCTGGCACCGCCACGTTTGACTTTTTTTTTTCAAAATCGTACTTGTCCTAGGTTTTTTGTCCGATCGAGCTCAAAACAACACCTTTTGCATCTAAAGACATTGAAATTTAATAAATATCCAAAAGAATGTTGATATTCTTTACGGTCTCTGCGCAACACGCCCTCAAAAATTACTTAATTTCCGTTTTTTTCAAGGACAAGTCACGCCCATTGGAATTGATCTACGGAGCTCATATTTCACTCACTAATGCGTTTTTATGATCTGATATGAAATAAATACCCATGTAACAAATTTACTCTATAGCGCCCCCTACCCATTGTGTGAAAAACTCAACATTGTCTGATTTGTTTGAAACTCATGGTTTATATTCTCCTCGAGACGCCATGAAAAAAGTGCATTACAGATATTGTGTATTTTCACAATTGGCCAGCAGAGGCGCAATGAATGCCTTCACTTCCTCTTCCTCTTTTATTTTGATGGGACATTTCCTCTCGTGCCGCAGTCTTAGCATTAGTAATAGCGTTAGAATTATTATTCTTTAGGCTTTATTCTTTTGACTTAATTCTTTTGACTTTATTCTTTCTGCCATAACTCGGGTATTTTTGACCCCCTAAACATCAATGAAAAGTCGCGGGTCACTGAGGCGCTCTCTATTTCTCCCTGCTCAGGTCTGCGTTCAGCTTAATCTTACAATTTGTCAGGACAAACCACTATTTGAATCGCAAAACTACGCAATCATCAACGGTGAATTACTGAGCTTCGTTTGGTATGCCGCAAAACGCAGCAGAAAACATGGACGGGCAGGAAGGCGGTCGCGCGGGAGGCGAGAGACATCATCGCCGCTACCGCGGCTTTAATTATTGTTTATTGTTGTATGTGTTGCACCGAACCACCAAAGCAAGTTTGTAGGCTGTGAATTGTGTTCAGTGATAATGGCAATAAACCTATTCTGATTCTGAAATAAGCTCTACACAGACACAAAGCCATTTTCGCCCAGGGAAACAGTGCATTGTTGATCTTCATGAATAGTTAACAGTAACATACAGAGGCCAAAGTGGGCCGGGCGGAATGACGTGAACAGAATTACATTTATTAGATAATTTAAGATAGGGCTGAGCAATTATTTAATAGAGACAGAGATTCAGTAATTTTTAATCGTCACTGATCAGAGTTCAAATTTTGGAGGAAGAAACTGGGCTGTTTTTTGTGTTACAGGAGACATATTATGTTTATATATATATATATATTTTATAATTAGTATTACACTATAACATAAGTGGATCTTCATCTAACTTTTCTCCACACGGAAAGCCATTTTATTCAGTCTTTGAAAATAAAAAATCAAAGCAGAGCTAAAATTGAGATTGATCAACATGGTTGGTAAATTTGATATTTTTTTGTTCTATAGCTCAAGCGAGTCCCTCCACATTGTCTTGAAGGCCTCCGAGGGGTTTACTCCCAGTTAGAAGTGTTTATCTGCTCCAAAAGTGTCAGTTCCCTTGAGGTAATATTGTCTGTTTTTCATGAATTAGTTATAATATTTGTTTTGTTTATTTCCATTTCTGATTCTCTCTTTCTTCTCCAGGAGCTTTTGTCTTTATGTGGAGGAGACCTGAGTTCTGCGTTGCCCTGGCTGGAACTTCACACGCTCAACTTCAGCTACAACTCCATCGTCTGCCTCGACCAGTCACTTGTGAGACAGATTCTGTGACCTACAAGGAGTTCATAAAAGAAGGGCATTTTGTGATAACAGCTACGACAATCTGCACATTTGTTATCATTTAACCTATAAAACTCCAATAAACTATGTATTTTGATATGCTAAAAATGACATGTTTTATATGATCACAGTGGCCATGTTTACATGTGCATCAGAAATCAGATCATTAACTAATTTCTGGAGTTGTCAGATGTAACTACACATGACAAAGACAAAAAGGAAGAGGAAAATATTAAAGATTGAAAAAGACTTTTACACTGTCTTCCAAATACAGCAGTTACTCTAAAAGTCCACTCATTACCTGACATACTGTGTGTCACCAGGTGCTTTTGAGGTCCTTTCCCCCCACATGTGTCAATTTATTTCTGGGCAGTGCTAAAAAACAAAACAAAATATATATATATTTATATATCTTTATATTTTTGTGTCTACTTAACTTGACCTGACTAGAGTTCATATTAATTCAGTATTGTCTGTTCAATTTCATGCAGAGTTTACTAAATGTCCTCAAGTACCTGTATTTGAGCCACAATAAGATCCAAGACTGTGCTGAATTCCTCAAGGTAATGAGACAACACTTTTCCATTCTAAAAAAATGATCTATCTCGTCAAATCCATTTAACCTTTGTTTCTCTTTAGCCTTTGAGTGAACTAGAACACCTGAACCTGGGCTACAACTGCCTGCAGAGGGCGCCATTGCTCGGCCTAAGTGCTCGGGCCAAACTTGTCACTTTAAACCTCAGGAACAACGAGCTGGAGACTATAAATGGTAACAAAACTGCTTTTACCTGTTATAACACACCACAATTTATCATGTGTAATTTGCCCACAGTAGACAATAGTATCTCAAAATAGAATATGTTTGTTTATATGATTTTGTTGGGCGTGTATTGTTTTTGCATATGTCTCTGGTAGAGGTTTTAATATTTTCCTTTCTTTAGGCGTGGAGCAGTTGTCGGCCTTGCAGCATTTAGACTTGGCTTATAACCTTCTCTTGGAGCATTCCCAGCTCGCGCCACTTTCTATGCTGCACTGCCTCCACACAGTAATAATCACTTTTTGACTTTTTTGAGCTTTTAACAATGTTTTGATATTGTTCCCTCATCAGAAACATACCAGGAGTTGAATTCAGCTTCATTCGCACTTATTTCATTAAGTAGGTTTACAAGCTCGTCTTCTCAGAGCCTCACAATCACTCAGTTTCAACTTTCCCAGATTTGTCACATCAAAAGTTGAGATTTGGCGTGCTGTTTTTAAGTCCATAAATCATCATTAAACTTGTTCTGAGGATTTTTG
Organism: Eucyclogobius newberryi; assembly: GCF_026437365.1. Classification (NCBI taxonomy): domain Eukaryota; kingdom Metazoa; phylum Chordata; class Actinopteri; order Gobiiformes; family Gobiidae; genus Eucyclogobius; species Eucyclogobius newberryi. The sequence goes on from NW_027315723.1 coordinate 46,981,558, forward strand.
CCTCAAAGCACATTCATTACAACTGCGTGCCTACATTAGCATGTCGGGGCACGCAGTCTTTTGTGTATTTCAACGCGGTAATAACACCAATCCTGATGAGGGAACACTCTACAAGGATGGTAATCACATTATTTTATAAAACGTGAAATGCAAATGGAAGTGGAATAAGAGCATGTTTAAAGGCCAATAACAGTACAAATAATGCAGAATGTGTTTTCTTTTAGTTTTAAAATATTTACTTTATATCTTTTCTGCCTTTCCAGCTGGATCTCGAGGGGAATCCACTGTTTTATCAGAAGACACACCGTACTTGCACTGTGATGCACATGTCACCCAAAGCTGCTAATGTTAGAGTGAGTTTCTAAGCATGATAAACATTTATATCATTCTTTTTCATATTATCCTTACTAGTGTTATCAAAGAAATTGGTTGGAATATTCCCAAAATGACAGTGACCTGTACCTGACTGAGGAAAATACGTTTTACCCTCTACACTTTATTGTAAAATCAGTTGTTTGTTGCGAAAGAAAGGAGACTAACTGATATTATGTATACATTTGAAAAGGCATTTTTGTCGGGTTGGATCAGAACCATATGTGGAAACAACTGACAGTGACTTTTCCACTGCTATTTTCTCTGTCATAGTTCAACTTCAGAGTCAGGGAACTAAGGAGGCGAAGCTGACAGTTTAGTTTACTTTATTTGCCATTTGTAGTTTGAAAACCACTTTGGAAAAAATTTGTAGAAAGTTCTGAGTGCACAGTAAAACATTAGAAACCCACAACAAACATTCAGTTACAAAACACTCAAATTATCAAGTAACATTTTTTAAAATCTGGAAACCATATTAAGCTTGTGACTGTTTGTGGGAAGAAACGTTTAGCCTGACGAGGTCGATATCTTCTTCCTGAGAGTTTTTGAAGAAAGTCTACTTTCTTAAAGAGCCTCAAAAACAGGATGGTCACAATTCAGTTTTTTTCATATCTGAGCTGACCACATTATTTAAAGTTTTCCTGTCTTTGGCTATAACGTCACTGAACCCACACAGTAATACAGCCAACAAGAAGACTTTCAATGGTTCAGTAAGATACTTTGTGAATTCTCTAAGTTTCCACAGAAAAAAAAGACTTTGACGAGTTTTCTTTACAATGTTTCTTGTGTTTTTTCCCCAGATGATGTCATTAGCTGACTCTGAAGTGCAAAGTGCAGTAATCTGATTTCTTAATCTGACCACAGTTTGCACTTCAGAGTCAGCATTTACAATAGGAAGTTCATTTTGAAACATGCTCTTTTGTCATGGTTCAAAATCGGGTATAGACCTTTTAAATGTAATGGATGGGTAATGTTTATGTAATATTCTCTAAAAGCCTACTTATATTACCTGTTCATATTTCTTATTAGTTGAAGCTGGATGGTGTCAAGCTGTCCTCCTCAGAGATATCTGTAAGTATTCTATGCATGTGTTGTTTTTCACCCATTTATAGTAACATTAGAGGTGATAGGGCTATCAAACAAAATGTTCACGAGGGACATGAATCATTTTCACAAAGGTAGTCCTGGCACAGATCTAGAGACGGGTCCCCGGGTTCTGCACTGTAGCGATCACTGCTTCAGAGGAGATGTCCCAGCGATTGGTCATAAGCAGAGGACAACTTTCCCTATGGGCACAATAATGTGTACCTTAACCTTAACAACTTAGTGTAAAATTATGATCTGATATTGTTAAATTTGGAACATTGTAAACCACAATATTGAGATTAGTAATTAGAGAACAGAGAATAAAATGTGAAATGCTTCTTAATAATGACTTTTCACTGTAGAAACAGATTGTTATTTAAATTTTTTGTGGGATCAATCCATGTATAACTTTGATTAAATTAATGATGAGGAAACATTGTTGTAACAAGGTGAAAAGGTATTTAAAGTTGGTTATTCTGTTTCTATTCTTACTTTATTCCTGTGTGTCGTTCAGGTTTTGCCAAAATGTGGTCACCTGATAGTCCAGAGCCAGTCCTTAGCGTCCGTGGGCTCAGAGCGGAGCCAGCAGGACGGCTCCAGTGGACCAGGAGAGCTCACTGACAGTGTGTCTGTAGGCGAGGTGCCAACGGCCAACATGCGCGGGCTCAGGAAGTCCAAAGTATGACGTTAAAGTTGTTTAATTGTTTTAGTCAAAGGAACATTCTGACCGTTCTTTGTTACAGAGTAAAGTGAGAGTGAGAAGAGCGAGCATCTCTGAACCCAGTGACACAGACTATGAGACCAAACCAGTACCAGCACAAAGTAGGTTCATGAGTAAAGCTTTTTATTTCATACATGATGGCCCTCCGATAGTAGTAATATGGTGGCAGTAATATGACAAATCACAAATCACAATTAGCTATTATCTTTATTATAACTACACCATAATTAGCCTTAATAAAGCATGAAGAACAAGTGTTTTTTTTTAAGAATGATTCAAGGTTAGGAACTACTTAATTAAGGCGTTTTCTCAATCTGCAGATCTAGACTGAGAGCTCTGATATTTATCCTGCACCTTTTTTATCTATTTGTTTGCACAGTTTTTAAGTTTCCCATGAAGCTTATCTTCTTTGTCACACAACAGCCTTGTAATGGGCAATATAAATCCAATTGTTGGCTGGCTGCAGTTCCCTCATCACAGATGAGTACCTGGTTAGCATATGACTGGCCTGAGATCTGCCCCAAAAATACCATGGTAAACTACCAGTAAACTGAACCTTAAGCCTCCATTTCTGTTTAAAGATGGATTATCTCTTTTTAAAAAAAACAAAATAGCCTCCTTAACTCTTCTTTCAAACCATCTTTTCTCCCTGTTAGAATCTTCACCTCACTGCCCTTGAAGGAGTGGAATGTGGCTTTAAGATGAAGCTGCACAGCGCTCTGTAATCCTGAATTCATCTGTGTTGATAAGATAAGATAAGATAATCCTTTAGTGATACACCCTTTTGTGCAGTGGCTTTTTAGTCTCACCTGTGTAACACTCTTTACAACTTTCCTCACTACACTGGATTGAATACACTGCATTGCTCTGTTTTTGAGTAGGCATCTTGTCCTTACGATTTCTATGGCCCATTACAGTTGTTAGGGTAACAAAGAAGATTTCAGTGCAAATGGATAAATACACAGAGCAGGCTATGGAGGCTCTGCCCAGTTGGCAGGGCTTATGCAGCTCAGAGTGGCATAGATATCCGAGTGCTCAGGCTGTATCCGGGGATTGAAAATTACGTCTACAACTCAATATTTTTCTTCAATGGAACGCCCCTGGACCAATGAGGGATCACACTGACCTATGACCCTTGTTGTTCTTTACTAGTGCTTGATACTAGGTTCCATCCTGTTGTCTCCCTCCAGAAATAGTCCTCCCACACCAGGAGGAGATCGAGCGCATGTCCAGCTTCAGAGACCAACTGGGAGAAGACTGGCTACGCTACGAACACCATCTGGACCAGGGATCTCCTCTCACCATCACCGCTACAAACTGTCAGAACATCTCTAATGGCTTCAACTCCTCACCTTCTTGCTCCACCCCCAACATTCTCCAAAAACAACCACCACCTGCACCAGCCCCCGGAAACAAAGCTCTTGTCCCATCGCTCCCGCCTTCTCCTGGGGTGAAGGTGGACGTGGGAGGAGGAGACGGGGATGAGGAGCTGGAGACAGAGTCCACGCTACAGAGACTGTCTGCGTGCACAGTGGAGAGCAGCCTGGAGGGAGCCAGAGAAGAGAGGTCGTCAAGTAGGAGAAGTTCTGCCACGAGTGATGGGTGCAGAGAGGTGGAGGAGGAGGACTTAGGAGGTACTTTCATCACATCTGAGGATAGTGGGTTATTTGGAGTCTTGAAATGAACAACGTTTAAATTAATCTTTTAACCAGGTTCTAACATTAACTGTGCCTCCTAATCATCAGTTTTTTTGCTAAAATCACAATTTCTTTTACCAAAATAAATGTTGAAATGTTCAGCATTTATTAAGGCATTTTTAAAACAATTTATGAAAATGCCTATGTTTGATCTTTTTACAAATTTAATAATGAGGTTTAGCTGGGCAGATACAAAAGCTGCAAAATTAAAATATATATATAGAAAACATTTTTATCAGCACTAGTTGTAATACAATTATTCATTTATTTATTTTTAACAATTGTTGCACATTTTAAACTGATATAAAACCTCTACTTTAAACCCTTATCATTTATAACATTTATTTGGAGAAGTTACTTTTACAACCCATGAAGTTTTTACTACAATGAAATGTACATGTGTTTTATCCCTTACAGTGGACTTGTGTCACCCCCTGCTGGTGGGCGTGCTGTCCGATGAAGACGAGGAGAGGCAGATGCACGGCAGAGAGGTGTTTGTGCGCATCAGGACAGGTTTCCTGCTGGAGGTGGACATGCAGACGGGGCAGGAGAAGTGCAGACTGGAGCTGGACAGCCTCACCAGAGTGGACACTACAGAGGCCAGCTGGAGACGACAAGTAAATGTCTACAACAATATAAACGCTTATGTTTACTCTGTCCAATGCAGATATTCATTTTAGTTTAGCAAAGTAGCACTTATTTGCTGAAGACAGGACACTTCAACTTGCCCACAACAATTAATTTCCTAACCAGACTCAGAAACATAGGGTTAGGGTTCAACTGTGTGATCCCAAAGTCTGTATCAGTGATGAATGTGGGCGTCACTACAGTGTTCTGCTGTTTATCTACTTTTCTGCTATTGTTTATTTTATTTTTTAGATTTTAGATTATTTTTTATTTTTTTACATCAGCAGAAAATAGTAAAGAGTTGTAGATTTTTATATTTGTTATTACTGTAGCAGCTCTTTGACATTTTAGATGTGTTTTGAGCTTTTAGCTTTGACTCAGACAATTTTGCCACTCACTGCTTAGATTCTGGTCATGATCTCATCTGCATTACTTCTATATAGAAGAAACACAAGGACATACATAATATGCTGTACAATATAGAACAGCAGTGGGGAGACGAAAGACTGTGCAAAGACAAATATGGCAGCACTGACAGGGTATAATAACAGCTGTATGTACAGTCATGGTCCTGGGTGGTATGTTTCACAATTGTGTAGATTATGGCTGGTCTAAATTCCTAACTTCATAGATCAACATTTGCTCCAACCTGCAGAAGTAGAACCGTAGTATGTAATATCCTTAATTCTCTTGTCTCAGGACTCTGTGAAGCTCCCTGCTGTAGAACTTCAGTTTGATTACATCAGCAAAGACAAGCAGAAGCGACGCTATGTACTGCTCGACGATCACCCACAGGAGGCGCTGCAGGTAATACTCTGCCGTTGTTACAATGTGATCACATGACCTATTCTAACCAGAGTGACACCAAATCCAATGGTCCATCACAAACAAATGAATGCTGAAGCCAGTCCCCATATTCAAATATATTTATTTCAAGATATTTATGTTGTTAGTGTATTGATGACCTAGTGTAATGTCATCAATATGCTTAACATTTTTTTCCTTTCATTTCATTTCATTTAATTTCAACGGACTCTCTTCACAAGAAAGTCTTGAGACCAATTCTCGGGTGGCACAGAGCCTTTCTGTGTGGAGTTTGCATGTTCTGCACACGTCTGCATAGGTTTCCTCTACCACTAAGAACATGTACAATAGGCTCCTCCCCTCTGGGGCCAGGACTCCCCTGAAAAAGAGATGCTACATCTCAGAGGGAATTTCCTGGTTAAATAAAGGTCAATGAATAAACAAATGAATATCACACCAAATAAAGTAAAAATTAGAACATAAATAAAGTCTGTCTTTCGGATTTTAAGGTCAGGAAAATGGTCAGTCAATGTGTTATCATTTATAATGAAAAATATTCAAAAATAGAATTGTTTAGTCCATTCCCATATGTGTAGTACTAACTTGTGATTGTTCACATGAGCGTATACTAATTATATATCTAAGTTACCATCCACACTCACTCCTGTTGATTTTAGTTTTCCTGAACCCACAGCTCTTGAGACTTCCCAATAAGGCTGCAGCTATCCAAAACTGCAACATTTCACTTCACCAGTCCAAATTGTTCTGTTAGAATATATTGTATATAAAGGACTAATTAACTTATCACCAAACACTTACAATAGCTATAAATTAATTTGCGTTTATGTCACATAAGTTAATATAAGGAACATGAGGCCAGTGCTCTCTGGTGTTTTGAGCTGTATCTCTGCAGTCCTGTGGCAGCTTTAGCTCCGTGTGCTGTTCTCTTTAGCTTCGTGTGCTGTTCTCTTTAGCTCCGTGTGCTGTTCTCTTTAGCTCCGTGTGCTGTTCTCTTTAGCTCCGTGTGCTGTTCTCTTTAGCTCCGTGTGCTGTTCTCTTTAGCTCCGTGTGCTGTTCTCTTTAGCCTCCGTGTCTTCTCCCTGTTATTGCAGACTTTCTGTTTCATACTCTCGTCCTCTGTTGCTCTTTCACACAACATAGTTACATTTCCCAGTCACACTTGTAAATTTAAAATACGCCGCTCTCTCCTCTGTTGTGCAACCAGCTCCACGCACCACAGCTTCATGCGGTTTTAATTAAATATGTAAATTAAAATAATCATCGAGCTAATCAAATAATAAACAAAGCTTTTTTGTAACCAAATTACTCGATTTACTCGATTAATCGTTGCAGCCCTACTTTCCAATAATGCAAATAATAATTAAATAATCACTCCCACTGGACATACTGCATACATTTTTTTGCCGTGTGGTGGAGTTTACACGTCGCCCTCTGAACCGTCTCTCAGAATCCGGTGTCAACATTGTGCAGAACAGCCTGTACTATGTTTACTTGCCTCTTTTATAGCCATATTCTTCTCGCATTGTGCAACTTTTCAGAGTGTGCCAGATAGAATTTGAACACGGCACCAAACGCGCATGCCAATTCCTTAATTTGGAGCTCTTTTCTGCCTTTTTGCGGAGAGCAGTCGGGAACTTAAAGTTTTTTTTACAAAGACAAACAATAAGGCAGGGCTGAAAGCAATTCTGGGAAGGTTACAGATTTGGAGCTGCCCTGTAAAAATGTAATGTGTTGGTCAATAAAAGCTGAATTGGGATGGAGAAAGGATGCAGATTACAAAAGATGAAAACCATAGCTGTTTCAAATGATTACCAGTATTAAAGTTGTGAGGCGTCCCAGCAACAAAGTGCATTTTTATGGATTTGTTACTTCAAAATACAGCCGTACCATGTAATAAGGTTCAACAGGTATACACGTTTGGCTTCAAGCCCTGATCATTATTATGGTAATACACTTTTTGGAAACGTACATTTGTTTTCTTTTGTAATGTTGCCTTAAAATGTTTTTCTTATGACATCTTTAATTAAAAGCACATTTTCTGGAAAAGAACATGACACAGAGAGGGAATATACACTTTACATAAAACATCCAAATGTGTGCTTTATTTGCCTTTAACTGTTTTTCTTAGGCCATCTTTAATTAAAAGCCATTTTTTTGGGAAAAGAAAATAATTTTAAAATGTTGTCATGACTCACTTTTGAGTAATTTGTTTGTTTAGAATAAAAATGCCTTTGCACTTATGGAAATAAAATTGAAAAAATATATTAAGAACAATAGACGGCTCAACATCAAAAGGATGAAAATTACATTTTGGGAGTTATGTCAAATGAGAACTCTATCCAGTACCAAGAGTTTAGAGCTAACTAAGGGCAAAGGGTGTAACTGAACCTGAAAGGTTTGTTCAAAATATTGCAATACTCATATCTTGGTATAGAAGAGTGATTAACCGAATAGGTTAATCAATAATTGTAATTATTCAGGTCATAGTATAATATAACAAAAAAATATTAACTGTGACCATTTTATCTGTCTGTTTTTGTCTCTTTTATCAAATAAATAAAGGAATATCATAAACCAGGTCACAGACCAGCCGCTGTAAATGAAGGATTTCACACTCATGGTGTCAATAGTCATGAATAATTGTAACATCTGTATCTGTCGTTTTTAAAAAGCATAGGCTCTGCTCTATGCATAAAAAGTAAATAAACTTGTCTTGTTCTTGTTTAATTTTGTGTAAATTGTACATTGTTACACTTTACATTTAATCTATGAAAAACATACTTATTTGAGCTTTTAACCATGTTCTAACGTTGTTCTCTCATTATTCAGTCACACTTCGCTCTGAGCCTTGGGAACACTCCGTTCCAAATTGTCCAGTTTTGTGGCATCATGGGTAGAGCGCTTCTGTGCTTTTTTAAAACTCCATAAATGAGCGTTTCTGCAAAAATCTGATTTATGGTATAACAACAGCATGCCTGCATTAGCATTTATCTCGTCATGGTATTTCCCTCTGCTGCCAGTATATGGTGCTAACAACAAACCCCAGTGAGGGAACGATTGACTGATAACAATGAATGCGCGTGTGTGCTTTCAGTAAGTACATTGTAAGATTTTAATGAGAAGCCAAAGTAAAGGTTTTCAAGAATCTCCCCTTGGGGCCAATAGCAATACAAATACAGTCATATTGCAGTGTTGAATAAAGACTATGACTATGTGTTTGCGTTGTAGGCCTTGACCGAGGTGCTCCGTGTGGTGGTGGAGCAGAACCGGCAGCTCGTCCTGGGCCTGGGACATGTTCGTTTGCAGTGTCTGCGCTGTGGCCTGGACTTTTCCTCTCACCAGGACCAGAGCAGTGACCAGGAGCCAGGGGCCGGGGCCGGGGCCAAGAGAAGGCTGGGCTCTGCGCTGGTCCTGGGGGAGGAGGGGGAGGTGGAGGAGGTGGAGGAAGAGGACAGTATGGACACTGCAGGTAGGTTACACTTTTCTCAATTTCCTCAGGGATGGTCCGATATGATTTTTTTGAGCCAAAACTGATATCTAATATTTGGCTTTTTGTTGTAACCGATAAAAAACCACAAATCTGTCTTAAGTGAAAGCAAAGATAACAAAACAACTGAATGTATTTATCTGGGATATACAATAATGTGTTGCATGATTGTGGAACCATATAGACGTATTTTAAGCCTAATTTTTCTTTTGTTTTGATTATTACTTATTAGTCTGTTCAAAAAAATGTAACTGATACACTGAGGGCAAGCTGGGAATGACACAAGGGCACACACAGACCGGAGCAGCCCGGACAAATATTGGTGCCAATGACAACGGAGCAATGACAGATTTGAGGTCACTATCTTACGTTTTCTGGCTTGTGGTTGTGGGCAAAGACATCGGATGCTTTGGAATTTTTTTTTTGAACATTTCAGGGAAGTTGTAACAATTCACTTCAGTGTCATTGGAATAAGAGAAGCCAAAGACTCAAATTAGCCTCGCTCTATCGGAGTGTACAGTCAACGGCGCCCCTAAAACTGAACTATTAAAACATACTCAACACTTACAAACGTAACAGCATTAGGCATAATAAGACTCACTGAAGAAGTTGCGTCTCTCGTCTAATGGCGGTGGCAGCAGGCTCTGCTCCACTTCACATTAAACTAGCTGGTAATGCCAGTCTTGACAGGCCTTGTCCTCACTAGGGCTGGGTATTGCCAAGACCCTCGCGATACATTACGTATCCCAATACATTTTTTTTTTTAAAGGGTCTTAAAGATTTACCAAATGGGTATTTTTTTTTACTCTGGATAAGAAAATGTATGAAATTTAATGTTAACCACAAAGCACTTATTTATAAATCCATTCTGCTCTAAGTATAAATATATGGAACACATTCTAGTAAAGTATTGCATGTTTCTTGACAAACAATTGGCCTGGTCTGAACATGCTGCAGCAGCATCTTCTGCACAGATCAGCTTCTGATCAGGTCCACAGCTCCTTCTCCTCACCTCGGCCGAGAAGAGCAGCACAAACAGCAGATCAAAAGTACTATTCCACCTCGTTTAAAGCCTACGGGCCACAACAATTTATTTTTTATTTATTTTTTTAAATAATAAAATATCAATTCTGTACTGTGACTCAGTATCGATACGCGACTATATATTGCCGTATCGATATTTTGAACACAACCCTTGTCCTCACAGTTCCACGGTCCACATGTTTTAGCCTGTTCTAGGTTTACTTACAAGAATAATTGCAGCGGCACTGGCCATAGATCAGGGTGATGTGGAGCCCGTTTATCTGCTCTCATTTAAGTTTGAGTTAAATTTCTTTGTACCTTTTTTGGCAGTTTGTTCTAGAGACAAAGTGTAGGTGACATGCTCCATTATATAAAACAAAATCAACAAAAATGTCATCCATAAAAGGCAAACATGAGATGCCAAACTAAAGGTGCTCAAGAGCATGTTTAAAGGCTAATAACAATACAAATGATGCATACTATTTGCCCTTTTAAATAAAAGAAAAGAAAAAAGCATATCGGCTGATAGCGATATTGGTGAAAGCTTTCCGACATTGGCCGATACCAATACTGATTACGAGCCACAGTTCGATAATTGACCAAAACTGAAAAGTTTCCACACAAAAAATAAACCTGGAGGTAGAGACTTGACCTCTAGCACAGGCGGACCCTGGGTCCTGAATCCTCCTTGTCCCAAGAGCCAGTGCAGCAGCTCTCGCAGATCCCTGAGACTGAGCCAAAGAGCAGCGTCTGCTCTACAGGAAACAGCTGTGAAGCAGAGCTGTGTGCGTGCGCGTGCGTGCGGGTGTGCGGGTGTGTATGCGCGTGTGCTTGCAGACATGTGAGCTCGCTGCAGCGGAGAACAGAGCAGGTGGAGATTTCAGTTGGTTTTCTCACGACAACGCTGAACCACTCAAGTAGAACCAAGCAACGCTGGTGAATTAAATTACTTTATGAATGAGTGCACTGTGAGCCGTTTGCTGTTGTAGTTTACATTTATCCCTCTGAACAATAGTTGCGTTCCTATGCATTATAATATCCTAGTGATACTATTGAAGCTTTATTAGAAATAAAGATGTTCTCTGCACAGACGAAGCCAGAACATTCATGAGGCGCTGCTCTGCTTGTATACTGGATTGTGCCAAGCGCATACATGCAGCAGGCTGTGGCGGGTGTATAAAAACAAAAAACTAGGGATCCGTTCGGACCCGCAGGAATCTCGTCGGAGACTTCTCAAGAGTAGGCTGTAGCAGGATTGAAAAGCCAACCCTGTGCAGGTCTGGAAGAAATGAGGCGAGGGAAGAATTTGCTATTGTTCTTGTCAATATTTAAAGAAGTTGAGCTTCGACTGTTGCGCTATGTTCACTCCTGTCCCCAGTGGTAAGAACATGTTACCAGTGACAGACAGAACAATGCAGAGGACGATGCATGTCCATATACTATATTTACCTTCATAATTTTCATGGATTGAGCTCTGAGATCTTCATTACAAATGTAAGGTACATTAGCATTTTGGGGGAAAGCTAGTTTTGTTTATTTATTTTGTGGGTGGGCATTTTGGATGCTATTTCTCACAAAAATCAAATCTTATCAGTAGTTATTTTTTTGCATTAAAGGTTGAATTGACGTTTTTTTTGGCCCAAATCTGAGTCATATTTCCTCGTGGCGTGGACTGCCGATTAGTCCTGCCACGTATCAACCATAAAACGCACCTAGTGGCGGCTCTTCCCCACGTTTCCGCATGTCTAAGCGCATTGATCTATCATAATATAGTTCCCTCAGTGTACGGGACAAAATTAAGACGGAGAAAGACAGTTCGAGCTGACTCATAAGTGGACAGAAATCTACGGGAGACGAGCAATAAACAAACGCACGTGTGTGTTGTATCAGTCCGCACGGGGGAGTGCGCATGCGCACTTCCGCCTGCGTTCCCAAATCGCTGAAAAATCGTCCATACCGCCTTTAACTCAATTTATTGAAACAGTATTGGTGATTTTGTGCGACCTTAATGTTGTTACAGTGGTGTCTTGTGCTCCATCGGCCCAGAGTCCGGTTGAATAGCCCTGAGCTATAACAATACAAATGATAATAATAATATAATAATAATATGTGTCCTTTAATGTTCTTGTCTCCATGGGGTATTTTTCTTATCTCTTTTTCTCAATATATATCTTTAATATCTGGGCATATTTGCCCAAAATCATTCTCCTCAGGTCAAAGTTGAAAGTTAAAGCAACACTTGACTATATTTACAAATTTAGTAGCTTGCAGTCAAAAACAAAGCTTCGACCACAGCATTTTGGTGGCATTTCTATCAGACCCTGTCATCACTCCAACGCCCTCTCGACACGCACCCTCGCCTCTGCATCCTCTGCATCCTCCCCTCTCACTCACCCTGAGTCACTCACACGCCGGGCTGAGTAATGCTCCACCTCACACACAAAACCTTTCAGCTATGCACCAGTTTATTTTACGGTTTTTAGGCCCAAACCATGAAGAATGCTTTGTTTTTGTGTCAGGATACAGAATACGCTATTTCACCTGGCACAAGTTCACATGGCAAAAGCGCATTGACGTCAACGCAAAGCCAAGTTTTAAAAAGGACTCAGGAAAGGGTGGGAAAAAGCAAGTAAAAACTAAATATACTGATTTAAAATTTGAAGAAAAAACTACAATTATTTTACATGACCACCCATTGTTCCATAGGAATAGGAGGCACAATTAAGAATTTGCCAATGAAAAGCTTAGATACAAGGCTGAAACTGAATCAAAATCACAGCTGTTGCAAGGATCAAATTCCTTGGATTGCACTTATTTAGGTCATTAGGTCTTGTATGTGTAAAAGCTGCTAACTTTGTATTTATCTACAGACATGTTTGGAAAAACATGGCATCCATTTATTACATTAGAAGTACATTTTTAGTCTACTCTCAAATGTTCCTGGACTTTTTAAAAATCTTCACTGTGAAGTGAATTATGAATTTAAAATTATAAATCGCAAATGTAATAGAAATGGCCTTCTCCCCTTTCCCTCTTTGGTTGTGAACCAGTGGCTGATAGTAATTGGATTCAAGCCTTCAATTTCCTATTGAAGAAAAAAAAATAAAGAAAAGCCAATTTGGAGCTATAGATCGATCTGCTGTAAGTTGTATTGAGTAGTTATCTTTTGTATAGTATTTTATTTATTGGTTTATTTGTTTATTTGACATGGATGGTAAACAGAACTGTAAATTTACCTGAATTAGCCAAAAGGCTATTTTTCCTCCACTGTCTTTGGACACACAAAAGTGTCTAGTTATGCAAGGTTTGAACCCATATGTCGTTGTCAAGATTTTGTCCTTTTTTTCCCCTTAAAAATATTATTTTTCTGGGCTGAATTTTAGAAATAAAAATGTATTTGTTCCGATTTTGTACCTGGATTTACCAGAGCAAAATTGAAAAGGCTCTGAAAATATTATGCATTTTTCAGAATTTACTTTTTGTTTCTTGCTGACACTCTTCCCAAAACAACAGCCTGCATCTCTGTAATTATTTACTTGAGTTGCTCTGTTACCGGCTCCTTTCCCACCTCTATAATCAGCCTCTCACAGATAAAAAAACTTGTTTTGCCTCAGCCTCCCATCGCCTGCATTAGAACGGGCCTCTACATGTTAACAAACTGCAGGCCCGCTTTGACACATTGTTGGTATTTGTCGGAGTTCAGTCGAGTGTTAGCGCCGCCGTGGCCAAGACGTGAGCTGACAGATCATTTGTGACTTAGTGCGCACTGTTTGCCTCTGGGTTAGACACATACGACGTGGACAGTTGCGCTCAAGGGCACATCTACAAAGCAGGAGGTTTAGGATTTGTGGAAGAAGTAAAAAGAGTATCAAAGTATTGTGGAGGCTATTATTCAAGTAAGAATAACTGTAAACTGTCTGGATCTGTTGTACACTTTAAGGTCCATGTAAGTGGAAGGACAAAACCTTGTATATGGCAAAAAATTGGTATTTTCAAAGGAAAAAGTATTTTCTTCATGGGAGTGTTTGCAGAGCCGCGGTGCGCAGCCGAAAAAGCCATGTTATTTTTATGCCGGCCTCGCGCCGCGGCTCCTGAAACTGTGCCGCTATTTGACCGCGTTTTAGCGTTGTTTTAGACCGCGCCGAGTTAAGGTTAGGGTTAGGGTTAGGGTTAGGGTTAAGGTTAGGGTTAAGGTTAGGGTTAAGGTTAGGGTTAGGGTTAAGGTTAGGGTTAAGGTTAGGGTTAAGGTTAAGGTTAGGGTTAGGGTTAAGGTTAGGGTTAAGGTTAGGGTTAAGGTTAAGGTTAAGGTTAAGGTTAAGGTTAAGGTTAGGGTTAGGGTTAAGGTTAGGGTTAAGGTTAGGGTTAAGGTTAGGGTTAAGGTTAGGGTTAAGGTTAGGGTTAAGGTTAGGGTTAGGGTTAAGGTTAGGGTTAAGGTTAGGGTTAAGGTTAGGGTTAGGGTTAGGGTTAAGGTTAGGGTTAAGGTTAGGGTTAGGGTTAGGGTTAGGGTTAAGGTTAGGTTTAAGGTTAAGGTTAAGGTTAAGGTTAAGGTTAGGGTTAGGGTTAAGGTTAGGGTTAGGGTTAGCCATGAGGCTATAACGGGCTAAAAGGGAAATGCCGCGGTCCCTGAAACTGCGCGGCCATTTGACCGCGCCGCGGCTCTCCAGCCACGGCCTGCCTTCATATCTGAAGAAACAGACGGTTTAATCATTTATTAGTCACATAAAGCTTTTGTCACTTGTAGATTTACTCACAGTGGAAAGTGAAACCAACACCTTTGTGAAATCTCTTACAGTACATTTATATTTAAAGTTTCTCGAGAAAATGGGGAAATAGTTTTTGCAATCACACTGTCAATTCTTTTTCTTGTGCTATTGCTTCTACATTTCCACTTTTTTGGTTAATGCCACAAATTTTAGAATTGATATACTATTGATAATACCAGTACTATTATTATTTAATGGAGACACATTGTGCAAACTTTAATTAGCTTTTACTCGTTACAGTAAAACAGTTTATCCGCGTCATTCGTTTACTCAACATTGTATTTCGATTGATTCATATAAGTGATCTTGTATTGCCCGGCAACTGAGCCCTGTTTTCACCTACCCCCTAACCCTGCCCATCCATGAACCTGTATTTAGTATTAATATTTGAAAAACTAAGACTCAGTGACACATGTAGAGGTTTTTTTATATATAAAAACAAACACAGAGAAAAATAAACAGTCAGAGAGAAAGCAGACACAAAATAAAAGCAGCAGACATCCAACAAATAAATGAAAACAAAATTGACAAAAAAAAGTCAATTTTGCCCACAGTCTGTCAAATTTGTCCATTATCAATTTGAGTCCAAATGTAATTTTTGTTTTTTACGCATGTCCATTATAATGTTAGTCTAGTTCTTGATCGTCGGTGCATTTTGTGTCATCCATTCTTTTTCTTGAGGGCCTTTTTTGCTGCAGCCAGGAGGATACCCCAGACATATCTGCAGGTGTGTCTATGGCAGGAATCCTGAGGCCCAAATCCATAGTTGGAATAGTGATGTCATATATTGTCCGTAAGGCTTTGTTAATCTCAGTCCAAAACAGTCCAAAACAGTCCCAAAACATGTGATAGTGGTTTAACTCCTGCTGCCACATCCTCTCCAACAGTCTGCATTTCTCTGTGAGTAATGGGCACTTTGACATGGGGCTATAAAGAAACCAGACACACTTTTCCAACAAAATTCAAACATGTGATCCTGTGGTTCTCCAGTGAGATCTACATATACTTTCCCACTCTTCATCACGCAGCCACTTTTCAAAAATAAAAACGTTCAGTTAATGACATTCAGTTACAGTGAAATGCCACTGTGAAGAGGCGGGGCTTATCAGTCCTGCATTTTCAGCCCATGGACCTGTTTCTATTACTAAACTGTTTTAGATAATCATTTTACATGTGTGTCATTGTTAACTGCAATATCGATCTACTTAGATTACAGTTCAATATTAAAAGCATAATATGTCTCCTTTTATACTTCTACTTCTACTACCATCTTTTTGTTGTTTTTGATACTGCTTCAACCACACTGAATACTTGACCATTACTTGATGACTATTACTGCCAACCAGTTTTACCTGTACTGTTACTAGTACTACTACTACTACATTAACCAGTGAGAAATAGATATGGCTCGCTGTTTACTCCAGCAAAGTGCTTGTACTAGTGCTACTACTTGTACTAGTACCACTACTGCTGCTTCCACTTGTGAACTTTGACCAAGATATTTTCATGCATCTATCTTGTTTATATCTCTGTGTCATATTACTCATATGGAACACAATACTTTCTTACTGTGTACTTCCTCATCATCTGTGAACTGGCACAAACTATCCTAAACCTGACATCATATTATTTTACCTGATACATTAGACACATATTTGAGATTGTGTACTCTCCAATTCCCAAAAAGTAAAAAAGATTGTTTAGTTAATTCCTATCATTAAACGGTTGTCGTTTGTCAGAGTTGAAAAGCAAGTTTTTGAATCTGAGGCCAGAGAGCCAGCTATTGTGAAGTATTAATCATTGTACTCATTGTAGCTTAAGGGAGTGTGATGTATTGCATTACAAAAAACAAGACATAGAAATACTAGGAAACAGTCCATGCTTTGAAGTCATTTGAATTAGAAAAAAAAACAGGTTTGAAATGTATACGTAACAGTGAAATGTAATAGTTGGGAGAAACAATTGTCCACAGTTTTAGTCCTCAAGTAAATGTGTTTCAAAAACGTGCTCCTTACTCATCATGACATGGGAGAATGCAAGTGGGTACATGTGTCAGTTTACCGGAGGGTGGATAAACCATTTCACAATAATAATTATAATGAAAAACATCTTGATTGTAAAAGTGTATTTTGTTGAGCAATACTTAGCATATTATTTACAGCCAAGTAAAGTACAAGCAAAACAGTATCTGGCATAACATAATGATAATGTTAAAATAATGTGTGATGTTCTTGTATTTAAAAACAAAATGTTGATGTGTTCACTGTTTAATAGTTTTGAATAACTGTATTTCAGAACATGTTATAGCGGTTTTAAAAGAGATGGGTATCAAATTGTACATTTTAAAATCATTTACAAACAATAAACTACAAAATATAGGTACCACTTTATAATGAATACACCTTTAATAACCTTTTAATAAACCATAATGAAAGCCTTAAGTCAAAATGAACATGCTAATTAAAGCATAGTTATTATAAAGTGTTTCCCAAAAAAATTAAGAAAATATTAAAAAGCTTTAAATTATAATAAATAAAAGTCAAAATAGTTGTAAAAGATTTATGCAAAACTAAAGTAGATCTTTTGTTCTTCCTGAAACCAAACTAGAGTACAATTATACATATATTACTATGGGCAATACAATAATAACTTGAAACAAAGATTGCCAGAGAAGACTTTTACTTCAGCACATGCCCTGCTGTCTACAGTTCGTGTTGATCCATTATTCATCATGTTTTAGCATTTAATTTAAAGGGGGTTATCTGTTCTCGTCCTCAGGCAGGAGCACGTGTCCAGAATGTGGCAGTGAGCGCGTGGTGCAGCTGGCTGACCACACCGCTCCCTACAGCAGCACGCCCGTCGATCACCCTCTGAAACTGGGCAGTGCCCGAGAGATGGCTGAGCCCCTGGATGGATCGCTCGACTCTGTCTCTGACACTGAGAAGGTACAATACATGTTTGTTATCAGCTCACTGTGTTGTTCCCGTGGGCAAGACACTTCACTAACAGCAGAGATTGGTAGTTGTCAGAGAGGTGGTCCATTGGCAGCCATGAAACTGAAGTTTGCACTTTTTTATCACTACTTGACTCACTTTAAATCAAAGAATACTAGTTACATTGGGCACCTTACTGTGCAATACAATGTCTCTACAACATCTGATTTCATCTGGACACCATTTATATTATGACTATTTACAATATTGAGCAAAAAGTTATGGGAGAAATGTTTTCCCTTTTTTTTTTTTTTTTTTTTTAGATTAACCTTAAAAACAATAAATACATTACAAAATAAAGAATGTGATTGAAAAAGACATATTACACTTTCAGTAAAAACAAAAACATGCCCATTAAAGACATGACCTGCTAAATTTACTTAAAACTACGACACTAAATTCCATGCATCACCTAAATTTGTTCACAATTTTAATGGAGGGCACTGTAATTTACTGTTGAACATGTTTAGCTGGTTCAGCTCGGTGGTGGAGTAGAGAGCACACATGCGTGCCATGTGGGCAGGCCGCAGCGTCGAGAGTTCAAATCCGACAATTTGCTGCATGTCCTCCTCTAGTCTCATCCCCATTTCACACTGCACTGTCCCGTTCACTAAAGCCTACGGGCCAAAACAAAAACATGCTAATCCACAGGATGACTTCCCCGACTCGAGCCTCCACCTGAATGGAACAAACGACACAGAGGACCCCACACCGACCTTCATGACAGCGTGGAGCTCCTTCTACATCGGGGGGAGCCAGGAGGACCAGTCTAGTCCCTCCAACACCACGGAGAGAGAGGAGGAGCTGGCAGGGAGCTACACCTACACTGACACTGAGGCGGCCGCGGCCCAGGTGTCGCTGGACCCACACGGGACGACTTCTCCTGACGGTAGGTTTGAGGAGAGGGTCTTCACAGTTTGTGCTCGCCTTTGCTTTTGAGAAACGAGAGATGTAAATACATATAGACTTATGACCCTCACACTTGCCCTGGTTTGGTCCTAGTCTGATCCTGGTTTAGTCTTGATGCAGACTCTATGTGGTCCGGTTCTAGTCCTGGCTCAGTCTTGAGGGGTGTTAGTGTTAGATTATTGTGAAGAAAGATCTACACAATTTAACCCTTAGTCACGAACACTGAGCCCATGATCAAACAACAAACTAATCTTTCTTCCACTTCCATTGTAAAACATGTTACTATTTCTCAGGTTTGTGACCAGCTTTACAAATTTCAAACTTCTGAATGACAAAATAAAGTTAATGTGACAAAAACGGACAGATTAAAAAAGGTATTTGGACTATAGATTGAATTAAAAAGATTCCATTTTGCTTCTTCTTACAATTATTTTGTGACTTGAATAATCACAATGTAATCTTTACATGCCTAGTCTCGAGTGTAGTCCCAGTTAAGGAGGTAAAAATGCATAAATGTGAAATCGAGATTTGAGCTCAAAATCCACATTACGGCACCGCAGCCACTTCTTTGTGATCCGCTGAGCACTGCGCATATCCATGTCTTTGTGGTCCGCTGAGCACTGCGCATATCCACGTCTTTGTGGTCCGCTGAGCACTGCGCATATCCACGTCTTTGTGATCCGCTGAGCACTGCGCATATCCACATCTTTGTGGTCCGCTGAGCACTGCGCATATCCACGTCTTTGTGATCCGCTGAGCACTGCGCATATCCACGTCTTTGTGATCCGCTGAGCACTGCGCATATCCACGTCTTTGTGGTCCGCTGAGCACTGCACATATCCACATCTTTGTGATCCGCTGAGCACTGCGCACATCCACGTCTTTGTGGTCCGCTGAGCACTGCGCATATCCACATCTTTGTGGTCCGCTGAGCACTGCGCATATCCACATCTTTGTGGTCCGCTGAGCACTGCGCATATCCACATCTTTGTGGTCCGCTGAGCACTGCGCATATCCACATCTTTGTGGTCCGCTGAGCACTGCGCATATCCACATCTTTGTGGTCCGCTGAGCACTGCGCATATCCACATCTTTGTGGTCCGCTGAGCACTGCGCATATCCACGTCTTTGTGGTCCGCTGAGCACTGTGCACATCCACGCCTCTGCATATCTGTGCTTTGACCACCCAAA
Organism: Eucyclogobius newberryi; assembly: GCF_026437365.1. Classification (NCBI taxonomy): domain Eukaryota; kingdom Metazoa; phylum Chordata; class Actinopteri; order Gobiiformes; family Gobiidae; genus Eucyclogobius; species Eucyclogobius newberryi. The sequence continues at coordinate 47,001,252 of NW_027315723.1, forward strand.
CTGTGTTTGAGAGAGCGTGCACGTGTTTCCAGCATGTAAATCTGGCAAAACATTTAATCAAACTGCTGTAAAGATGCTGAAAGAGTGTATGCAGTAAAGAAACTCACACATGGAATATGATCAATATGATAAGCACAGGCTAAATGCATCAGGCAGTTCACCACAAGATGTGGCCTAAATATAACTAAAAAAGAGAGAGCCCTTTAAGCACTCTATGAAATACAAAAAAAATGTCCCTAACTCAATTAGACTGCAGTTTACAGTGCAATTTACTTTACAAAAGCAATGATCAAAACACAAAATTAATTATCTAACAGTTTTTATAACCAAAGTGGGACATAAAAATGTAGTTTATTCCCAACGTTATGAAGTATGTGTGCAGGTTTGAGCCATAGACAATCACATAACTGCTGCTTAATAGTGTTGGATTGGCTACTTTGTCTGTTTTTGACAGACTTTTTATTTATACTATTTGAAATCAAATTTCAGTCAAGTCAGTGTTTCCAACTTCTTACTTTATTTATAGGTTTTAATAAAAACAAATATGCAGACACATCTTAAAGGTGAACAAGGTACTGCTTGTCTCCATGGAGATGTTATTGCTTTGCTTGGAGACAAGCAGGTGAAGGCATCAGGCTAAGTTACAGGTCAGATCTGTTCTTGTGACCCTGCCCACAGAGGAATGAATGTTTATCAAGGTAAAGTTAAGTTTAATGCTAAACTGTGGAACATCCAGACAAAGTAATAGTTCCAGATAAAGTAACACCCACCAGAAAGGTTACATAGTGCACCTTTAATCTTACCCATTCTAGACTGGAATATCTGCAAATGTCTAAGAATTAATTTTACATTTTGGTGGCTAATGCTAATTTTACTACTCTAGTAAACACTACTCTAGATCGAATTAAACATGGCCTGGATTTATGAAGTGTAATTTTGAGTGATTTGAGATGAGGTGCAGTTTACATGCAGTTATAGAAAAAGGAAGAGCGCAGGAGGTCTGTGATTACATTCAGCTTTCTTTCCTCTCCCATCGCTCGCAGTAATGATTCCAATCTGTTAGCATGCGGTTTGGCTAAAAACGGCCCATCTAACGGGCAGACGTGCAGGGACGTAGCCGAGCAAAGAGCAGCGCCGCCCTGCTCGCTACCATCTTCATTCAAACACATTCAATTAAGGCTAGCATTTGTCTGGAGATGGCGCTAACGTTAACAGTTTATTCCACATGCCACATCTAATGCTTCTCGCTACAGCAAACGGAATACAGGATCTGAATCGGGTCGTAAACGCTAATAAAATAGCAGTTACTTTTTACTGCCGTTTGGGCTCGTCTCCAACTAACCGTGTCCTGCCAAATCACGGCTTTTTCTCGTGTAAAACTGTAATGCTGAAATGATTATTGAACACTTTGGGCAATTAATTAGACATCCCGGCCAAAAAATGGAGTCTGTTGGACTTTAGTTTTGGGGTGCTGGGGTTTAAATGTAAGTGGACCGGTGTGAAAATGGATTCGGAGTATTTCAACAGTAAAATATAGATTACGATATATGACTGTATTGTCTAAATATGCAGGTCTGGTGGAAAATGATTCTTATTTGGGCCAAAGTGTTATTATTGAAGAACTAAAAGCATTCCAATGAAGTTATGCACTATTACATTTGCCCACTAATGCTGTAATGGAAATTATATTGTTTTATGTGCCTACATGTTTGTTAAGGGGTTTACTTTAAAATGCACAACCAAACCAAAGCAAAAAGGAAAATGGCGAAGGCTACTTTCTTTGCTTTATTGTAGTGTAGATTACCAAGAACTTGAACAAAAAATATTACTTTTCGGTATTTTTCTGCGCAGTGACTGTCAGCCCTGTCTTCGCAGTGACTGTCTGCCCTGTCTGCGCAGTGACTGTCTGTTCTTTCTCGGCAGTGACTGTCTGCTCTGTCTGTGCAGTGACTGTCTGCCCTGTCTGCGCAGTGACTGTCTGCGCAGTGACTGTACAGTGATTGTCTGCTCTGTCTGTGCAGTGACTGTCTGCTCTTTCTCGGCAGTGACTGTCTGCTCTGTCTGCGCAGTGACTGTCTGTCCTGTCTGCGCAGTGACTGTCTGCTCTGTCTGCGCAGTGACTGTCTGTCCTGTCTGCGCAGTGACTGTCTGCTCTGTCTGCGCAGTGACTGTCTGTCCTGTCTGCGCAGTGACTGTCTGTCCTGTCTGCGCAGTGACTGTCTGTCCTGTCTGCGCAGTGACTGTCTGTCCTGTCTGCGCAGTGACTGTCTGTCCTGTCTGCGCAGTGACTGTCTGTCCTGTCTGCGCAGTGACTGTCTGTCCTGTCTGCGCAGTGACTGTCTGTCCTGTCTGCGCAGTGACTGTCTGTCCTGTCTGCGCAGTGACTGTCCAGTGGGAGAGCACTCAGTGAGACTCATATACAGTATTTGTAGAGCAACTTCATTCATGTGAATGGCACTGAAATTAAATGTCTAAAAAATATGCCTATATAAACTCAAATTATTGCTATTATTTCAGGCTAATAGGTGATAATAGAATTGCAATTTGTATTTTATTTTATCATACTTTATAATTTGTCGAGGCTGTGGGGCGCACCACAAAAAGTTTGGGAAGTTCTGCATTAATTCATATTTCAGTTTCCAAAATGTTCAGTAATGCTCAGTAATAATGTAATATTTCCTCCAAATGCTTTTTTTACTCTTATTATTTGCATAACTACTTTTTATTTCTACTTAAAGGCGCAATGGACGATTTTTCGGTGATTTGAGAACGCAGGTGGAAGTGCGCATGCGCCCTCCCCCGTGTGGACTGATACAACACACACGTGCGTTTGTTTATTAGCGCAACGGAGTGCATCGCATCGCTCGTCTCCCGTAGATTTCTGTCCACTTCTGCGTCAGCTCGAACTGTCTTTCTCCGTCTTCATTTTGCCCCGTACACTGAGGGGACTATATTATGATAGATCCATGCGCTTAGACACGCGGAAACGTGAGGACGAGCCTGACGCGGCTGCAGGTGAGTGGTAGGTGCGTTTTATGATTGATACGTTGCAGGACAAATGATTTATCCTCGCCACGAGGAAATATGATAAAAAACTTTACTGAAAAAAATCGTCCATTCCACCTTTAAATATTATGAAAATAATCTTTTAATGAGCTTTGACTCTTGTTATAACTGGGTTTCCTCTTTAGTTAAAGTTGTTTTAATTGATTTTACAGTTTGAGTTTAGTATTGTCCTGTAATTTCCACCTACCCCCCATCCCCGCCCACATCCCTGTATTTAGTTGTGATTAAACTCTGAGTGACACATGTAGAGTTCTAAAATGTCATGTAGCATTTTTTCCCCTAAAATATAAATATGTAAATTAAAATCTGCAGCTTGTTTGAGTGAGTGAATGTCACTATGAAGTTTTGCATGGACCCGTTACTAGGCAACTTTAGATCAATACTGCAGTTTACAATGGACAAAATGTAAAGTGATGCTCTACTTATGTTAAAGTCCAATACTAAGTACCTGAAGAAGGCATAATATGTCTCCTTTAAGTAATATTATTTAAAGTAACGTTACTCTTACATGAGGCCGTCTCTACTCTCCTTCTCCTCTTCAAAATTCACACCATACCAAGTTCATTTTACAGTAATATATCACATTTCCCATGCATTGAAAAGTCATTGAGTTCTTTATGTCTGTGCACCGCCACCTTCCATTACCTGCACCTATTCATCACCAATGAAAATAACTTGTTTGTCAGATTTATTGTAGTTAATGTGGGGGCGTTTGGCTAATGCTATGGCTCTACGCTGTAAAACGCCACTCAGGGTTTTTGCTACTGCCAAACAATGAGATCGGCTGCTGCCAGGAAACTATGGCTCACCATTCACGTGCCTTATCATTCCAAACTAGTGATTTTCTTATTGATTTATTGATTTGTCAGTAATTACAAAAATGCACAACTGTGTTTCTAGACGAGTTGGACCTGGGTTCTGAAGAGTTGGATGTGGTGGACCACCGGCTCAAACTTTTCTTAGACGTGGAGGTTTTTGAGGAAGAAGAGGAGCTGCATTCTTTTTTAAAGGTACGGTATTTATAGTCTCTGGACCCTTTTCTAGGTAGACAGTGTACCTGATCAAATGGCCCCAGTGTGCTTCTCTGGTAAGGGTTCCTTTGTCCTCTACACTGCAAAAAATATTCATGAACATACATGAGATACATGCTGTAAACATCCCAGACATGGGCTCATTTTCATCCTGCAAGGGGTGATAAATCAAATGAATTTGATTAATTTGGGTCCTTAATAGTCAACAGTGTGAGAAATGGCTAAATTGTGAAATCGAGGTCACCTGCGCCGTGTCCAAATGTGCACACGGAGCGGACAATTTAACTCTCTTTTCAAACCTTTTATTTGCGAGTCTTTATCACTTAATTAGAGTGGCGAGTTGCATCTTGGAGGAGCCATAATGTACTTTGATCTGTAAAAGTTTTGAGTTGTCCCAAGGATCGCAGAGACACAGAGCCGCGTGACATAGGTGGACACAAGCAAACTTAAAAACGTTTAGATGTGAAATGAGTTTACGTCAGACAGAGCAGAGCGTGGATTGAGAGAACAGTGGATTGAGAGAACAGTGAGGCCAAGTTAGTTAAGTTAAGATGAAAATGATACAATGTATTATGTACACAATGTTAAAAATTGAATTGATAGCCAAGTAAAGTAAAACATGTATAGCCTTTTTATCCACTGTAATAAACAAATGAATCTATAAGCCCATAGGAATATAGACTCTATAGCCTGAATCAGTGTTTGTCTTTTCTGAGATATCATGGTATGCCATCTACCAAAACATTTTCTAAATCAAACCTCTTAGTAAACAAATGTGCTGTATATTGTGGCAAATAATGTCTGTCCCTCTAACTGGTTCTTTAAATTTGGCAGTAGTCATTGTTTTGGTATTATTGTTTGGTACAAAATCTGTTCACGACTCAGAGTGGACTTTTTGTCTCCTGGCATTGCCTGAATATAGTTTTAAAGAGCAGCTGTCACCCGGATTAAAATTTGATTAAAAATGGTAATCATCCAAATTGTTAAAAAATAATCACAATTTTATTTTTGGGGTATATCTTCCAGCCCTAGCTGCAAGATTAATCACAATCAAATTGAAACTGCATTTTGAATGGATCTTATCAATTCCCAGCTCTACTCATTCATACACCAGTGTACATGGACACGCTAACACTTTAACCACTGAGCCTTCCCAGCACTAACCAGGCCCAGCCCCTTTGCCTGATCCGTCTGCTCTCAGAAGCTTTGTCAAGATGCTACTCAGAAGATTCATTCATTCATTTCTACCCCTTGTTCCCGTTGGGGTCGAGGGTGGAGCCTATCCCAGTGACTTTGGGCCTTTTGACTAGTTAAACAATTATTTCTATTGTACATTGAGATTTTAAATACATTTTAACCAAAGGAAAATTTAAATACATGGTTTAGGGTTCTAGATAGAGAATATCTTTTTGAATAGTGTATTTTTGATCAAATCTAAAATGGTTTATTCTTTTTTGACAGTTTGATTTAATGCCACTGTCTTTCTTGTAAAAAGTATTTTCATACAGTATGTCTTTAAGAGTTTGTAAAGTCCTGACCGCCATTACAATCAAAATCAAAATATGATCATTTATTTTATATTCAACTACCGTAATCACTATAAGTCGAATAATCATTGCAACCTTAGTAATGAATGTGGTGTGGGGGAGTGTGGTGTGGTGGTAGGTAATGAATAATGACATGAATAATACATGTCAATGTGTTTTATAGATCTGCCCACCCAACTCTTTCACCAACTTTGCCAACTCAAAAAGCTTTGAGCTGCAGCCACGGCTGATTTAACAGTATTCTAGAAGCTGGTACCTTATAATGTGGCCAGTGATGGAGGATGCTTCTCAGTAGCTCACCTTGTAAAAGCCTTTTTGCAGAGGGAGAAATGCTGTTTAGGTAACACCTGGCTTTAAGACATGGAGCAGTTACAATGGATTTCTCTGAGAGGTTATTATTGCCGGTAGTTTTGTTGCACTAATGATGCAGAACAAAGGCATCAGATTATATCACATGGATTTTTTTATGGAAAATCAAAGCCAGAAAAGTTGAGAATTAGAGTGGTCCAGAGAAATCTGTTATGTAGGGATGCAGAGTACATATAGCAGGGGGAGTAGTAAGATTTAAATGCATAGTGTAAATTATAACTAGGCTGGAAATATGTTTAGCATCTATAAACAGGCTGGATCAAGATCAAAAATGTTGTTTACGTCTTTCATAGCGGATTACTGTAGGTGGTAAAGCGTGGAATGTCTGCTACTATTTGTTTCTGCATACATATAGCTCCTGAACTCTGCATTTTTCAGGATTTAACTACTTCCTGACATCTTAGCTTTGATATTAAAAGTTGCACTATGTGACTTTTCAGGTGAGAAACTCTCCATGGAGACAAGCAGGTACAGTGTTTGTTTAACGCATGGATTAAAATAATGTATATTTATGTATGTATGTACATATATTATATGTATGTATATATGCAGATTTTCACCATGTCATACTTAAAGCTTGTGCCCCATACAAACTAAATCAATTCATCTAATCTAATCTATGGAAATACATATACACACATCATTGTGTATGTAAGAATCAGACGACCACAGCAGACCACAGCAGACCACTGCAGACCACTGCAGACCACAGACTGCACCCGACCACAGACTGCAGCAGACCACAGCAGACCACAGCAGACCACAGCAGACCACTGCAGACCACTGCAGACCACAGACTGCACCCGACCACAGACTGCAGCAGACCACAGCAGACCACAGCAGACCACAGCAGACCACTGCAGACCACAGCCGACCACAGCAGACCACAGACTGCACCCGACCACAGACTGCAGCAGACCACAGCAGACCACAGCAGACCACTGCAGACCACAGACTGCACCCGACCACAGCAGACCACAGCAGACCACTGCAGACCACAGACTGCACCCGACCACAGCAGACCACAGCAGACCACTGCAGACCACAGACTGCACCCGACCACAGCAGACCACAGCAGACCACAGCAGACCACAGCCGACCACAGACAGCACCTGACCACAGACCACAGCAGACCACAGACTGCACCCGACCACAGACTGCAGCAGACCACAGCCGACCACAGCAGACCACTGCAGACCACAGACCACAGCCGACCACAGCCGACCACAGCCGACCACAGCCGACCACAGCCGACCACTGCAGACCACAGACTGCACCCGACCACAGACTGCAGCAGACCACAGCAGACCACAGCCGACCACTGCCGACCACTGCAGACCACAGACAGCACCTGACCACAGACTGCAGCAGACCACAGCCGACCACAGCAGACCACAGCCGACCACAGCCGACCACAGCCGACCACAGCCGACCACAGCCGACCACTGCAGACCACAGACTGCACCCGACCACAGACTGCAGCAGACCACAGCAGACCACAGCCGACCACTGCCGACCACTGCAGACCACAGACAGCACCCGACCACAGACTGCAGCAGACCACAGCCGACCACAGCAGACCACAGCCGACCACAGCCGACCACAGCCGACCACAGCCGACCACAGCCGACCACAGCCGACCACAGCCGACCACAGCCGACCACTGCAGACCACAGACTGCACCCGACCACAGACTGCAGCAGACCACAGCAGACCACAGCCGACC